>NC_050068.2:126376669-126676669 GCF_009764565.3 Dermochelys coriacea | reverse complement strand
AGTAGGAGAGAGCTTTGCCGCAAGGTTGCTGGAAACCTCTTTTGATACCAAGACTTCTGGCTGCAGAAGCTTCCAGAGTAACTGTGTAGGCCTCCCCGACAGAACATCTAACAGGCAATCAGAGAAATAGAGAAGTTGGAAGAACAGGGCAAAAACTGGACCCGGCTTACAATGCAGTCGGTCATACGACAGCTGCCAGGCTAACCAAATCCTGCTCTTGCTGTAGGTTGGCCATGCCAGAGCTGCTGGGCTAACAGGCCATGACTCATTGTAGGTCAGTCATGGTACATACAGTCAGCCCTGGAGGACTCCGAGGGAGAGCAGCCCAGACATGGAAGAATAAGTAGGCCTGACTAATTTACTCTCCCCCTTTTAACAAGGTGTGAGTCAGCTGTTATGAAACCAGCATTGCTCACCCTAGGATTTAGTGAGACAACATGGCTATGCCATGCAACCCTTCTGTAGCACTGTCTGGCTCACTAAGGGATCCAGTCAGACACAGGGTTGTGTCATGCACCTGTTATATAGCTCAACCTGTGGCACTAAAGGATCCAGTGAAAAGCTGAAACCATGTTAGTTGCTTTAAAATATTCAGATTAACTAATGGCTCCCCAAATAAACTAAGTGGTGACAGAGTCCTCATAGAACTCAAAAAGACGTTACAGAACATTCCTGATTCCAAATCCATGAAAAGGAATAGCTGGCCTTATTACAGGCCTAAGTGTCCTTTTTGTGGCTACTTGTCCAAGGATGGAAGGCGAGACCACAGAAAATACATATAGAACAAGTATAATCCTGGAAAGGGGAGAGACCAGTCTTCCTACAATTCAAATTCCAACACTAGAAACAGCCTCTTGACTGTAGTCAGGAGAGATCAGACAAGCAACACTTGGAAGGCGGCTATTGAAATTCAAGGACCAATGCCCTCTCTCAATGTAGGACAGATGTGTCCTGGATATGGTTCGACAAGGCTATCTCACAGAATTTTCAAAGATTACGAATCATCATTTTCTCCCTTCCCCATTATCCGCAAATCCCTAAAGGAGGCCTTCCTTCATGTGCCATTCACCAGGCTCACAGGAGATTCCTGCAATTTGTTCATTTTCAATACAAAGTGCTGTGTTTCAGAATGTCATCCACTCCTTAAGTGCTCATGAAAGTCTGTGTTGTTCTGTCCCCTCTGGCAGAATAGGATACAGATATGCCCTTTTCTGAATGACATTTTACTAAAAGCCCATCCAAGGAGGGCTCCAATCAAGCAACTCAGACTTCAGTCCAAACATTGTAACAGCACGGATTTAGAGTAAATTTAGAAAAGCATCATCGTCAACCATCTCAGTGTCTAGTCCATCTAGGAATATTGATAGACACAGGCCCACAAAAATATTGCTGTCAGCCAAAAAACAGGACAATATCAGATCAGTGATTACCCTCTTGAGGAGGAACGCAAGGTCATCCGTAAGCACTCTAATGAGTATTCTAGGAACGATTGTGTCCTGCACAGGAATAGTGCCCTGGGAAAGAATGCATATGCAGACTCTCAAGGGTTTCCCGCTGACTATTCCCTCCATTTTCTGACATCACTTGTGTTGAATTCCTTGGATTGGTGGATGAGTCCAGAGAGATTCCAGAAAGGAAAGGACATGGTGAAACCAGAGAGGTCTGTCATAACAACAGACATGAGTCTGGGAGGATGGGGACTGTTCTCTTAAAAGTCAGTGACTCAAAGGACATTTTCTAGAACTGGAGGACAATAATATTCATAATATTGTAATATAACAGATTTTCAACCTTCAGTTGACGCAGTCCACATGCTGCAGTGACTCCTTAGAGTAAGGGAATGTTTTCTCTCAGTGATGTTATTTTGTTCCCTCCCTTGGAATTTTGTCTACTGAGCAAATCCCGCACTGAGGGTCTGTGGACTAGCTTTGAGAGGGCATGTGAGAATTTGTGGTTGCTTACCTAATTTTTTTTTCCTTCTTCAAAGGGATAGGTCTGCAGATACAGTCATCTCCAAAAATCCATTAAGTGAGATGTGTTTCACTTATGGTTGAAGTTTCCTGCAGGAGTTAAAATTTTCTTGTTTATAATGTTTCTTGTTGAGTATTATTTTTGCAAGATGCTGATGCAGGACAAGAGATGTGTTGTTGTTTTTTTGGTTCATGGTCCAGAGTGCAGAGAGGCAAGCTTTGTAAGCATCTTGAAACTGAAAGGGTCTTCAGAAGGTGGGAGCTAGTTCCCTGTCCACCATCTAATCACCTTTGATTCTTCCCCTTACAACTACAGACCATCAATGAACCATACTGAGGAGCTGTGGACCTATCACTTGAAGAAGGGAAAAGTTCCAGGGAAGTAATCACAAATTTACCATTCAGGTTTCCGCCCTTTAATATGCAGAAAGAAGGTGCAATATTGTGCTTTTTGCATTTTAGCAGAAGGTTTTGTCAAGATATAAATTCTCTCCCCAACACAGATATCAAGTAATAGAGCTGGGCACTGGGAAATTTTCTGAACAGCCAAGACTTCACCCATCCATCTACACTCCCCCTTTACAGGACAATATATAAAGTGTGACATTCTCTCACATACGTACTCTCTCACTATTCACTTTCAGGTTCACAATATTCATGCTCAAATAAACAGCTTTTCAGAGCCGGCACACTGTTTGAGGAAATGAAGTAGTCTCCCACTCTGAAGCCCATTTTACCTCTTTTAACCACTATATTTGGAACACACTCACTGAACTGGGTAAACAGAAAATCCTGACTTCAGTCTTGTAGACTCATAGACTTTAAGGTCAGAAGGGACCTTCTGGGTGGCCATCTAGTGATCATCTAGTCTGACCTCCTGCACATTGCAGGACACAGAACCTCACCTGAACCACTCCTGAAATAGACCCCTAACCTCTGGCTGAGTTACTGAAGTCCTCAAATCATGGCTTAAAGATGTCAAGTTACAGAGAATTCACCATTTACACTAGTTTAAACCTGAATGTACACTAGTTTAAACCCATGCCCCATGCTTCAGAGGAAGGTTAAAAAAAAGCCCAGGATCTCTGCCAATCTAACCCAAGGGAAAATTCCTTCCTGACCCCAAACATGGTGATCAGTTAGACCCTGAGCATGTGGGCAAGACCCACCAGGCAGACACCTGGGAAAGAATTCTCTTTTAGTAACTGAGAGCCTTCCCCATCTAGTGTCCCATCTCCAGCAGTTAAGGATTTTTGCTACTGGCAGTCACCAGTGGACCACATGCCATAGGCAGTCCCATCCCCTCCATAAACTTATCATCAAGTCCAGTCTTGAAGCCAGTTAGGTTTTCTCTATGTTGGAGGACGTCAGAAGACATTGCTCCCCCACTGGGACCTAGATTTTTATAGTTCATCTTTTCCCAGGTCCTCCTTCCCTTTTATGACACTAACCCTCCAGGTAAGGCTCTCCCTTTGTCATGTAGTTCAACTCTCTCTAATCAAACACCAGACTCCTTTTTTCTGAGAACTCAGAAAATATATCATTAGGTTCTGTTCCTTTGTTATTAAATAAGGGGATCTTTCCTCTTACTCCCAGATGTTTCTTTCAAGAATTTCCTTCTTTGTGAAAAGAACAATGTTCCAGTGATACCTCTAGTCAAAAATGGAAATAACTGAATAAAAGTTAACACAAAATGAAAAGGAAAAAGAGTTTAACTTGCAATGCCTCTTCCCCAGGGGAAAAAAACAAACAAACAAACAAACAAAACAGGCTAACATCACCCTCTGCAGAGCAGAATAGCAGATGGTGGTGAAATGGATCAGACCATTGCAAAATTATTTTAAAATTGAAATTTAGTAGAGTGGGTAGGTATGTGCCTCCATTAGGAATAAAATAAGATAGAATCCCTCCAGAATGCCCTAGGTTTCAATGTTCCTCTTGTAGAAAGTGTGTATTTGTACTGACGAGCTCTTACTAGTTATTGCACATATCCAGTACTGCGATAACTCTGTTTGTTCCTTTGATTGTACAGATTGTTACTGTAAGGTATCTCATGCTTTTGTGTTTCTCATGGAAATTTCAGTGGTAACTCCTATGTCATTTTCATTCCAGGGTAGCAGAAAATCTTTTTTCCACTTTAGGCAGGCTTGCCAGTGGCTGTAAATCAGTGGCGCTCCATTGAATCCATTGGTGCCATGCCGATTTACATCAGCAGAGGGGTTGGCCCCAAATGTTTCCAATAAATGAAATCCACAGGCAAAAGTCAAGTCAGGCTCAATGACGTTTAATCTAAAAAAGTGAATGTAATCCTTTGTTTTTATTTGACCTACTAACGCAGTTGTCTCCAAGCTTTTTACCACGTGCCCCCTTTACCCTTGTCCGCACTCCCCTCCCCCCGAGAAGCCTCAGTTGGGAGCCTGGGCTGTGAGGGGGGACGGGGACGGGGCCAGGGTTGAAGCTGGGACCATAGCTTGGGATGGATCTGTGGCTGAGAGCAGGGCAACAGACTGGAGCAGAGCTGTGACCGGGAGTAGGGGCCAGAGCAAAGCTGGGGGCAGAGTGGGGCAGGATGGTGCTCCCTCCCCGCCCCCCATGAGGGCTGGCCCAGACTCCCACCATGCCCCCCCAAACATTCCTCCATGCCCCCCTAAGTGGGGTGCACTCCACAGTTTGGGGACCACTGTACTAATGTCAATGTGGCCCATTGAAACTGAATTCCAGTGCTGCGTCATGGCAACATTAAGAACACTCCAGCCAGCAGAATTCAGTTTTCACTTTTTATTCCTTGACAGGGGTGGAAAAGGCTAAACAGGTTCAGATCCATCAAAACTTTGAGGCGCCTAAAACTTTGCCACCCCTCACAGACAGACAGTTTACCGCAGCCCGTCTTTGGCAGCTGAGCAGTTTTCTTCTCTCATTCCTGAGTTTTTGATCTTCTTTCCAATTAAGGCTGTCAGACAGCCCATGATGCCAGCAGGTAATAATCTGTTCTGTATCAAAATGCTGTTCTACCTCTGATTCACTGGTTTAACTGGGCTCCTTCAGATTATCGGGATCAGATTCCAAGGCTGTTGACTTAAACATATTTGTGATTTACTTAAGTGCCCTGTGAAAAGCCATAATTTTAAATTCTCCAATAAAAATCCCAGTGTTATGCTGAAATTGTCTATACTCTTCTCCCCTGCTCTTTCACTCCCCTCTGCCCCACAATAAATCACTAATAGTCACAGAGAATTTTCTCCTCTGACAATGTAATACCATTATTTTATTTGTTTTTAAAAGGGGCATAGAATTATAAATGAATAAATTTACAAAAATATTTATTAAATATAATGATTATTACAACTTTGTTATTATTTGCACTATAACAACACAAATAAGGACCAACTGAGCTCATGGGCCCCTCTGTACTAGGTGCTGTACAAACAAAGTGAGGGACAGTTCCAGCCCCCAAAAAACTTAGTGAAAACAGTCAAAGATTATTATCCCCTATTTAATAGATCATAGAATCATAGAATATCAGGGTTGGAAGGGACCCCAGAAGGTCATCTAGCCCAACCCCCTGCTCAAAGCAGGACCAAGTCCCAGTTAAATCATCCTAGCCAGGGCTTTGTCAAGCCTGACCTTAAAAACCTCTAAGGAAGGAGATTCTACCACCTCCCTAGGTAACGCATTCCAGTGTTTCACCACCCTCTTAGTGAAAAAGTTTTTCCTAATATCCAATCTAAACCTCCCCCATTGCAACTTGAGACCATTACTCCTCGTTCTGTCATCTGCTACCATTGAGAACAGTCTAGAGCCATCCTCTTTGAAACCCCCTTTCAGGTAGTTGAAAGCAGCTATCAAATCCCCCCTCATTCTTCTCTTCTGCAGACTAAACAATCCCAGCTCCCTCAGCCTCTCCTCGTAAGTCATGTGCTCTAGACCCCTAATCATTTTTGTTGCCCTTCGCTGTACTCTTTCCAATTTATCCACATCCTTCTTGTAGTGTGGGGCCCAAAACTGGACACAGTACTCCAGATGAGGCCTCACCAGTGTCGAATAGAGGGGAACGATCACGTCCCTCGATCTGCTCGCTATGCCCCTACTTATACATCCCAAAATGCCATTGGCCTTCTTGGCAACAAGGGCACACTGCTGACTCATATCCAGCTTCTCGTCAACTGTCACCCCTAGGTCCTTTTCCGCAGAACTGCTGCCGAGCCATTCGGTCCCTAGTCTGTAGCGGTGCATTGGATTCTTCCATCCTAAGTGCAGGACCCTGCACTTATCCTTATTGAACCTCATTAGATTTCTTTTGGCCCAATCTTCCAATTTGTCTAGGTCCTTCTGTATCCTATCCCTCCCCTCCAGCGTATCTACCACTCCTCCCAGTTTAGTATCATCCGCAAATTTGCTGAGAGTGCAATCCACACCATCCTCCAGATCATTTATGAAGATATTGAACAAAACGGGCCCCAGGACCGACCCCTGGGGCACTCCACTTGACACCGGCTGCCAACTAGACATGGAGCCATTGATCACTACCCGTTGAGCCCGACAATCTAGCCAGCTTTCTACCCACCTTATAGTGCATTCATCCAGCCCATACTTCCTTAACTTGCTGACAAGAATGCTGTGGGAGACCGTGTCAAAAGCTTTGCTAAAGTCAAGAAACAATACATCCACTGCTTTCCCTTCATCCACAGAACCAGTAATCTCATCATAAAAGGCGATTAGATTAGTCAGGCATGACCTTCCCTTGGTGAATCCATGCTGACTGTTCCTGATCACTTTCCTCTCCTCTAAGTGCTTCAGGATTGATTCTTTGAGGACCTGCTCCATGATTTTTCCAGGGACTGAGGTGAGGCTGACCGGCCTGTAGTTCCCAGGATCCTCCTTCTTCCCTTTTTTAAAGATGGGCACTACATTAGCCTTTTTCCAGTCATCCGGGACTTCCCCCGTTCGCCACGAGTTTTCAAAGATAATGGCCAAGGGCTCTGCAATCACAGCCGCCAATTCCCTCAGCACTCTCGGATGCAATTCGTCCGGCCCCATGGACTTGTGCACGTCCAGCTTTTCTAAATAGTCCCTAACCACCTCTATCTCTACAGAGGGCTGGCCATCTCTTCCCCATTTTGTGATGCCCAGCACAGCAGTCTGGGAGCTGACCTTGTTAGTGAAAACAGAGGCAAAAAAAGCATTGAGTACATTAGCTTTTTCCACATCCTCTGTCACTAGCTTGCCTCCCTCATTCAGTAAGGGGCCCACACTTTCCTTGGCTTTCTTCTTGTTGCCAACATACCTGAAGAAACCCTTCTTGTTACTCTTGACATCTCTTGCTAGCTGCAGCTCCAGGTGCGATTTGGCCCTCCTGATATCTTTCATGATGAGGTACTAAAGCACAGAGATATTAAATGATTTGGCTAAGGCAGTGGTTCCCAAACTTGTTTCGCCACTTGTGCAGGGAAAGCCCCTGGCGGGCCGCGGTGGTTTGTTTACCTGCCACGTCCGCAGATTCAGCTGATCGTTCACTGCTCCAGGCGAATGGGAGCTGCTGGAAGCCATGGCCAGTACATCCCTCGGCCCGCGCCACTTCCAGCAGCTCTCATTGGCCTGAAGCAGCTCAAAAGCCCTGAGTTTTATTTAAAAGAATGCAAGATATTCCCACTGCCAAGGTCGGCATTTCATGGCTCGCAGAGTAACTGGCAGAAATACAATTCACGTTCACAGCTGCAAACAAGATGTAATGGAGCGCATAGCAGCAGCCACACTGTTACATATTATCACTGCTCTCCTTGCATCTAATTAATTCCTTGAGAAAGACACCATTATAATGTAACCATTCAAAACAATCTCCCAACCAGTGTCTGTGTCTTGGAAACAACATATCACAGTCAGGATAATGGTTTGAGCTAACTACACTCTCTTGTGCTGCATCAGAGCCAACAAGCTCTGTATCCATCAGCACGCAACAAGCCTGCCCACAATACAGAGCAAATGCAGAGCCTTAGTGGAAATTGAACCTATCATTTTAAGATATTTTAGTGCCATTTTTAAAGTTCTGTCCAGCAGCACGAAGCACTGTCAATCACTGCAATCCTCATGGTCATGAATATAAACACAGTGTGGATAGACTATCTAAAGATATGTAACGACTAGAGAACTAGAGTGATAAAGACCCTGAGGAGGTTGAGGGGGCTGTAAAAGATAGGTGTTAGGCTTGTAAAGATGTGTTTAGTGTTTGGACTCTATAAAATGCTTGTAAGTTGCTGCATGCATTACACCTACTTGTAATGCCTGTATGTCATGCTATAAAGGCAATATGTAACATTTTCTTTATAACTGTAAAAATTCCTGTTGTGAACTTGTGAACCCAAGCTGGAGCAATGGTTCCCCAGCCCACCAAGAAGGACTATCAAAGTCAATAGGCCATTGTGAAACATCATGATACAAAGACAGAGTTAACAGCCCTCTCTCACCCATATCTGACCAGGATGACCCTGGAGTAATAGAGGGCACAGAGATACAGAGATGGATGGTCCAGGCAGCCAGTAAAGCAGCATGGGATCCCTTCAGGAGGACTTCGCAGCTGTGCAGCACTTGCTATGGGATGCAAAAGCATCCACACCTACTTCACTGCACCAACTCATTCCACATGTAAATAAACCAGCTTCCAAAGTGAGTTTGATCAGTTAAAAAGCAAGAGGCTTTGCAATAAAGCATTTTGCATGTGTGAACCCAAGGCACTTTCATATGAAACATCTCAAAGTGACCCACAACAGATCTGAAGTGTAGACAAGCCTGTAGTGTCTGGATCCTCTTAGAGCTGTGTGGGTTTTGCAGGATCTATTGGAAATACAGACCATCCACAAAGAGGCCTTATGCTTCCACCTTGCTTCCAGGTTCCCTATTTGCAGTAAGCTGTGCAAGTTCCCTCCGAGTTCACCTTTCTTGCAGGTTTCACAGCACAGTTTCTCTAGTCATTGCTGCTTGATACAACTATCCACTATATTGATGCCCCAAGCCTCATCTCAGAGGTTGAAGAAGAGAAATTTGCACAGCTTACTGCAGAAACTTGTACTGATTTGTTGCAGCTATTTGGAGGAAGGGATGGAACCTGTTAGACAGCTGCTAACTTCCAAGCCCTGCCTCTATCTCACTCCCGTCCTTCCTGGATCTGATGGAAGGGCTTTCACAGAGTTTTGGGGGGGAAAGGAGTAACCCTTACAGCAGCTCTTCCTCCTATTGCTCCTCTCTCCTGGATTTTTATGCACCTCCATTCACATAATTATTGATCATCTAATATGTATAAGTGATTTTTAAAAGGCAGTAGCATACTTATATGAATTTGGCTAAGGACAGCTAGATGAGCAGTTTAAATTGTAAATCTGAGAGAGTGTAGGGTAGAAAATCAAGAGACTTGGATAAGAATTGTCCAAATGTCCTAAGTTTTGCCCATTTATAGACAATAAATATCTTTGTCTGAGTTCTTAGATTACAAAATATATATTTAAATAAAAATAATAAAAAACACAGTCTGGTTTGATAAAAACATAGCCTTTAACAATAGAAGGTTTCAGAGTAGCAGCCGTGTTAGTCTGTATTCGCAAAAAGAAAAGGAGTACCCGTGGCACCTTAGAGACTAACAAATTTATTAGAGCATAAGCTTTCGTGAGCTACAGCTCACTTCATCGGATACATTGGACGGAAAAAGCAGAGGAGAGATTTATATACACACACACACACACACACACACACACACACACACACACACACACACACAGAACATGAAACAATGGGTTTATCATACACACTGTAAGGAGAGTGATCACTTAAGATAAGCCATCACCAGCAGCAGGGGGGGGAAAGGAGGAAAAACTTTCATGGTGACAAGCAAGGTAGGCTAATTCCAGCAGTTAACAAGAATATCAGAGGAACAGTGGGGGGGGGAGGGAGAAATACCATGGGGAAATAGTTTTACTTTGTGTAATGACTCAACCATTCCCAGTCTCTATTCAAGCCTAAGTTAATTGTATCCAGTTTGCAAATTAATTCCAATTCAGCAGTCTCTCCTTGGAGTCTGTTTTTGAAGCTTTTTTGTTTAAGTATAGCCTGTATAACGAAGTATAACGAAGGGCCTGAGGAGGGAGTCTACATAGCCAGACAATCCTGCTGTCAGGGTGCCAATGCCTGAGATGATGGGGCGTCCAGGATTTCCAGGTTTATGGATCTTGGGTAGCAGATAGAATACCCCAGGTCGGGGCTCCAGGGGTGTGTCTGTGCGGATTTGTTCTTGTGCTTTTTCAGGGAATTTCTTGAGCAAATGCTGTAGTTTCTTTTGGTAACTCTCAGTGGGATCAGAGGGTAATGGCTTGTAGAAAGTGGTGTTGGAGAGCTCCCTCCTCAGGCCCTTCGTTACCAGCACTCCCAGCTATCTTCGAGACACCACTGACTTCCTGAGGAAACTACAGTCCATTGGTGATCTTCCTAAAAACACCATCCTAGCCACTATGGATGTAGAAGCCCTCTACACCAACATTCCACACAAAGATGGACTACAAGCCGTCAGGAACAGTATCCCCGATACCGTCACGGCTAACCTGGTGACTGAACTTTGTGACTTTGTCCTGACCCATAACTATTTCACATTTGGTGACAATGTATACCTTCAAATCAGCGGCACTGCGATGGGTACCCGCATGGCCCCACAGTATGCCAACATTTTTATGGCTGACTTAGAACAATGCTTCCTCAGCTCTCGTTCCCTAATGCCCCTACTCTATTTGCGCTACATTGATGACATCTTCATCATCTGGACCCATGGAAAAGCAGCTCTTGAGGAATTCCACCATGATTTCAACAATTTCCATCCCACCATCAACCTCAGCCTGGACCAGTCCACACAAGAGATCCACTTCCTGGACACTACGGAGCTAATAAGCGATGGTCACATAAACACCACCCTATATCGGAAACCTACTGACCGCTATTCCTACCTACATGCCTCTAGCTTTCATCCAGATCATACCACTCGATCCATTGTCTACAGCCAAGCGCTACGATATAACCGCATTTGCTCCAACCCCTCAGACAGAGACAAACACCTACAAGATCTCTATCATGCATTCCTACAACTACAATACCCACCTGCTGAAGTGAAGAAACAGATTGACAGAGCCAGAAGAGTACCCAGAAGTCACCTACTACAGGACAGGCCCAACAAAGAAAACAACAGAACGCCACTAGCCATCACCTTCAGCCCCCAACTAAAACCTCTCCAACGCATCATCAAGGATCTACAACCTATCCTGAAGGACGACCCATCACTCTCACAGATCTTGGGAGACAGACCAGTCCTTGCTTACAGACAGCCCCCGAATCTGAAGCAAATACTCACCAGCAACCACACACCACACAACAGAACCACTAACCCAGGAACCTATCCTTGCAACAAAGCCCATTGCCAACTCTGTCCACATATCTATTCAGGGGATACCATCATAGGGCCTAATCACATCAGCCACACTATCAGAGGCTCGTTCACCTGCGTATCTACCAATGTGATATATGCCATCATGTGCCAGCAATGCCCCTCTGCCATGTACATTGGCCAAACTGGACAGTCTCTACGTAAAAGAATGAATGGACACAAATCAGACGTCAAGAATTATAACATTCAAAAACCAGTTGGAGAACACTTCAATCTCTCTGGTCACTCGATCACAGACCTAAGAGTGGCTATACTTCAACAAAAAAGCTTCAAAAACAGACTCCAACGAGAGACTGCTGAATTGGAATTAATTTGCAAACTGGATACAATTAACTTAGGCTTGAATAGAGACTGGGAATGGATGAGTCATTACACAAAGTAAAACTATTTCCCCATGGTATTTCTCCCTCCCCCCCCCCACTGTTCCTCTGATATTCTTGTTAACTGCTGGAATTAGCCTACCTTGCTTGTCACCATGAAAGGTTTTCCTCCTTCCCCCCCCCCCCCCCCCCCCCGCTGCTGGTGATGGCTTATCTTAAGTGATCACTCTCCTTACAGTGTGTATGATAAACCCATTGTTTCATGTTCTCTGTGTGTGTGTGTATGTGTATATAAATCTCTCCTCTGCTTTTTCCACCAAATGCATCCGATGAAGTGAGCTGTAGCTCACGAAAGCTTATGCTCTAATAAATTTGTTAGTCTCTAAGGTGCCACGGGTACTCCTTTTCTTTTAACAATAGAAGCATCAATTGAAATAGATGTACTACAGGTTGAACCTCTCTAATCTGGCCCTCCTTGGTCCAGCAATATCTGTGGTCCGGCATAGTCACCAACTCCATGGGTGCTCCGCAGCTGGAGCACCTACGGGGAAAAATTAGTGGGTGCGGAGCATAAACTGGGACCAAGCTCCCCCATCTCCCTCCATCCCCCTTGACTCTCATGTGCCGGCGACCCCATGCTTACCAACTCCTCCTCCTCCCTCCCAGTGCTTCCGGAGCACTGAAAACAGCTGATTCATGGTGTTCAAGCTCCAACAGGGAGGGAGAGGACCTGGGGCCAACAGCTGGGACCCCAAGTGGGGGGCCACACTGGGCGCAAAGCCTGGGGGTGCTGCAGCACCCCTGGTACTCCTACTTCCCATGCCTATGGAGACCCGCTGACACTCTGCATTGACCTCCTGTGGTTCGGCAAATTCTCTGGTTCAGCACCAGTCAAGTCCCAAGGGTGCCAGACTAGATAGGTTCAACATGTACAGAGACTGACCCCCTCATACTTGGTTGAAATTTTGCACTGCTGATGATTGTGTACCAGGAAGTAATAAAAGATAAATAATTATGAGGAACTAATTATTTCCTTTCCAACTCCAAACTCCATAATAAAATCAGTCTCCCATATGTTTTTCATAGTGTGAGCTACAGCTTTCATTTTGTAATTATTAACAATGCTGCAGATTAATGCAGGAATTTCAAAATGAATTAGACTCTGGGTGGGTCATTCTTGGAAATCTAGTTATGTACGCCTATTTTGTAGCCTTGAAAAGAAGTCAACCTATCTTTTCAGAGTTCTTAACAGCCTTACAAAATATCATTTAGAAATCAGAACAGGAATTTAATATATTTTTAGGTATACTGTACATTTGTCATCATCTCACCTATTTAAATCTTGGAATATATTATTTTATGGCATTATAGTTCTGTCTAGCCCAGTGAACAGTGACAATGAAGCAGAAATCATTCCCAAATTGGCAATCTACCAAATTCATACTTACATTTTTAAACTTTTTTCCCCACATTTTAGGGAGAAAGATGCATTTTAAACTGTTGGAAAAACTTAATAGTTTCAAACAACCAGTTGTAATGGATTTTTTCTTGCTTTTTAAATATATACATAAAATGCAATTTTTTCTTAGCATTGTGAAACATGTCTTTATAGAGAATGATCCTGCACTGCGAGGATCCTGCACTGTGAAGGACTTCATAGGGAGCAGAATTCAAACTGAATATTCATTTTCCACTTTTAAAGACTAGGGGACAGTTTCTAATACCTTTATTCAAATTGGTACTCCCTTACTCAGGTATTAAGATGTTACTTGGAATGAGTATCTTATCTTTAAGATTAGACCCCAGTGAATTTCTACAAGACTAGCCTAGTAAGTCCGAGCATTAGTTGCAGTAGAGATAAGTCAAAAACTAAAATTCTGACATTTTTAGAGATCTTCTATTTGTGTCACATTCCGGTAGTACCTCTACATCTCAGACATCCAATTCTAGCTGCCTCCTGTCTTATCTTGTCTAGGTTTTTTATATATGGTTGACTAGGCTTTGTGGGATCTGAAACATGAGTTCCTAGTAGTGGAGTCTACCAGACTGGATTAATATTTTCTGCCCCTAAGTCTTAATTAAAGTGTGGAACCCCCCAAATATCGCGAAGCCTTTATTTACTGATATCACATAATTTCCCTTTATATGGCATCCAATCTGTCTCAGTAACCCACAAACTGAGAAACATCTGTGACGATTAGTAAAATGTTAGGGTTTTATTTATAGTCGATACCCTCATTTAATTATTTTCAAAGTAATAAGGTGGTAGTGGACATAGCACAGCAGATATTGGCCTTTAGAGAATAGTATACAAAAACTTGATTAGAGATAGCTCATGAGTCAATGACTATTTGCAAAGAGAACTATGTAATACACATTCTGTTTCTTAACCTACTTCTCAAGACTTTGGCCATGGAATCAAATTCCAGAAATGCAGTATAGGAAACAAAGCATGATTAACTCCATAATTAAATTAATTAAATCTATATATTTCTTCTGCTTTGGTGCAACTTAATTCTCTACAGAACTGCACAATTTTTGCTATCAGAAAACAGACCAAAAACAAACAAACAAAACCCTAAATGGGAAACAATCAACAAAGGCTGGAATAATTCCTGTGAGCACCTCTTCCTCTCCTTGCCACCACAAAAGAAATTTTTAATTAGAAAGCCTCTCAGTTCAATTATTTGCAATTGCAATCCTGGAAGCTTCTTACTTTAATCAAAGCTGTTCGGGAGATAGTTATTCTCCCATTCTTGATAAGCCTCATTGAGGTCAGTCAGTTTTACCTTCCTCACGTCAGTGTAGTCTCTTCAGTCAAACCCCAGGAATATCACTGAGATGAAACCGGGATAAAAATCAAACACAACAAACTTGAAAATGACCTAAACCCTGTATTACTCCCATTCAATTTTGTGTAACTAATTAACAGAGCTGCAAACACATTCATTCGGATCCTGAACAGCTGTCAATGCCAATTTTGTACTCATTATTCACATCTATATCCATGCCCTTTTTATTCACTGGTTGAACACATTTCCACAAGAAAGTTTAGTCACAAATATTTGGGGAATAGCTAAATCAGGCATCCAATCAGAGGTCAGAAAAAATATCAAGTGAGTTAGTTGACCACTCACACATGTCAAAGAACGAATAATGAGCTGTCAAAATGAACAGTCTGCAAACAACCTAAAGGCTGAAAACCAATCATCCAAACTAGCTGGCTAATACTTATCAATAATGGCTGCATTCACAGAAAGCCAGATTGATTTGCAAACAAACAGAAAAATTACCTAAATTCAGCAGCTCATTTATTTGCAGTGAAAAATTCAACCAACTCTACTAATCACACTAAATAATAGGCAACCAGTCTGCAGCTTTTCCTCCCTAACCCAAGCCCTACAGAAGCTCTGAGTGAAATGTGCTCTACAAGGCGTGAGCCACAATGACTTCTCCCCAGGGTGTTTCTCTTCAACCCTGAAGAGAATCCCAATGCAAATTAACATTGACCTTGTTACTAATTTATGCTGATTCTCCATTCACATTGAGTAACACCACCCTACTGGGATTTAGCAGCACCACTGGCTATAGCACCATGAAAATAGATCTTGTGATTGGGTCTGGATAGATAAAAAGATAGACAGATGTCATGGAAGTTCACAGGCCTGAAAAGCAGAGCACAGGTAAATGTCCCCTGTACAAATAATCCAAGCCACTATGACTCTCAAGAGACCACATGTACTGGAAACCAAACTCCATATCATTTCTACAAGAATGGGGAGGAAAGTTTGCTTTCCTTGTATGAGAACAATGCAGTGAAAACTCCATGTGTAGAAACTGCTGGAGATTCTATCCTCTCTATGGATTTTTTTTCTGCATATGGGATAATCTCAAAGAAAATAAAGCATGAGCTGATGGTATTTGGATAAATCAAATTGCTTATTTTTGCAGTTCTTGCTCAGAACACCATTAGAATTATTCCAGTGTTAAGACTTTACTTTGGTTCATGGCTAAAGCAAGGGGGGAGGAAGTGTTTATGTATAATTGAAATGCAAGATAAATAATAATCAACGCTGCAGTAAAATGAATTCCTTTGTCAAGATCATGTCAGTCCTGATTTGAAACATGCAGTAATTTGAAACAAAGGAGAAAAACTTCTCAGGATTAATTGCCAGAGAAGCAGAATCACTTTTTAAGAGAATAGAAATATAATATCATTAGACCATAATAGTTCTACTGGATGTTAGCATTATAACCCTTTACTTATAGCTTCCCTTTATTATAACAGAGATAAGCATCGCTACAATCAGAGAACAAACACATACTTGGTAAAGTTCTTTTTCTATTTTGATCAATCTCTTTGCCTGAACAGTAGCCTATAAGATCTAAAGATTTTCCCCTTCATATGTGAATACTATGACTTGCGAATGCCAGATCTACAGACTTGTGGCAGCATAGCTATATCAGTCAGGGGCTGAAAGGGTGTGATCTCTTGCCACCTTAGCTGTGCTGACTGGAGCCCCTAGTGTAGATGCAGATATCTCAGAAAAACTGTATTTTTGTTAGTATAGCTTCCAGGGGCTGTTGGTATCAACTGTATCCATACTTCGCCAGTACAGAATATTGGTATAGCTATATCAGTGAAGTGCTACTAATGTAGACATGGCCTAAGCATACCAAGTAACTACAGAAACTGCAGAATCATCACCTGCTATTAGGAGTGAAAGATAAGTCTGTAATATTGCTCAGACTGCCTGCAATACTACATTAGCAACTCTCATATGGCTTTACATAATGCCTGATTAGTAAAAGATGTGCCATCAAAAGTGCATTTCCACAAGCATTACAGGAGAGGAAAGTTGAGAATGAGAAAAGGAATAAATAAAAAAAGAGCAGGTTTGGAGGACAAGGGACAGGGGTGGGGAACGGTTAGAAAGAAGGAAGACTTTTGATTTCAGTTAGAGTAGGAGAAGGAAGAGGAGAGATTCAGATGGATGTTTTCAGTTTTACCTCTGAAAAAATAAGTCAACGTCTAAGGGACAGAATGTAGAGGAAGGAGCCTGGCTAAAAGGTTTATTTGGTGAAATGTACCTAACATATAAACAAACTAGTGAAATGCAACCTAGATGGAGCTACTATAAGTTGGGTGCAAAATAAATTTGTTAGTCTCTAAGGCGCCACAAGTACTCCTTTTCTTTTTGCGAATACGGACTAACATGGCTGCTACTCTGAAACCTGTCATTCCCAGAGAGTAGTTATCAGTGGTTCACAGTCATGCTGGAAGGGCATAACAAGTAGAGTCCCCCAGGGATCAGTTCTGGGTTTGGTTCTGTTCAATATCTTCATCAATGATTTAGATAATAGCATAGAGAGTACACTTATAAAGTTTGTAGATGATACCAAGCTGGGAGAGTGCTTTGGAGGATAGGATTAAAATTCAAAATGATATGGAAAAACTGGAGAAATAGTCTGAAGTAAATAGAATGAAATTCAATAAGGACAAATGCAAAGTACTCCATTTAGGAAGGAACAATCAGTTGTACACATACAAAATGGGAAATGACTGCCTAGGAAGGAGTACTGCGGAAAGGGATCTGGGGGCCCTAGTGGACCACAAGTTAAATATGAGTCAACAGCATAAAGCTGTAGCAAAAAAAGCGAACATCCTTCTGGGATATATTAGCAGGAGTGTTGTAAGCAAGACATGAGAAGTAATTCTTCCACTCTACTCCACACTGATTAGGCCTCAACTGGAGTATTGTATCCAGTTCTGGGTGCCACATTTCAGGAAGGATGTGAACAAATTGGAGAGAGACCAGGGAAGAGTGATAAAAATGTTTAAAGGTCTAGGAAACATGACTTATGAGGGAAGATTGAAAAGAATTGGGTTTGTTTAGTCTGGAAAAGAGAAGACTGACTGGGGACATGATAACAGTTTTCAAATATGTAAAAGGTTGTTACAAGGAGGAGGAAGAAAAATTGTTTTTCTTAACCCCTGAGGATAGGACAAGAAGCAATGGGCTTAAATTGCAGCAAGGGAAGTTTAGTTTGGACATTAGGAAAAACTTCCTAACTGTCAGGGTGGTTAAGCACTGGAATAAATTGCCTAGGGAGGTTGTGGAATCTCGATAACTGGAGATTTTTTAAGAGCAAGTTAGACACCTGTCGGGAGTGGTCTAGATAATACTTTGTCCCGCTACAAGTGCAGGGGACTGGACTAGATGACCTCTCAAGGTCCCTTCCAGTTCTATAATTCTATGAAGAGAAGAATTTCTGCGGGTTAGAAAGCTAGGGGTTATGAATTGAATAGGGAAGAGAAGCAGAAAAAAAAGGAAAGAAAGGAGCTGGGGGAAAGAAAGACTTAGACGCTAATCCTTTAAATATTTATGCACATTCTTAACTTTACTCACATAAGCCCCATTGAGTTCAATGGAACTACTTACCTGAGTAAAGTTATACACGTGTGTATTTGCAAGTTCAGAACCTATACATGTAGCAGAATGGAAAATATTATTTTCCTATTTTGTTGTACATAGGAAGTATTTTTGTAACCTCATTTAGGTCCTGATCCAGCAAAGTACTTAAGCACGTGCCCAATGTTAACCACCCGTGTAGTCCCGTTGACTCAGTCTGCATCAAGTTAGACACAGGCTAAATATACTTTGCTGGATTGAGGCTTTAGTAATTTATTTGCTCAATTTATCTTTCCATTGAGAAATAATGTTTAATTTATATTGTTTGTTTATGGCTTTTCAAACAATTCTAGTCATATCCCTTTTCTCTCTTTAAAATAAGTACTAGGTTGTGAATCTCTTTCCCTGAAATATTTAGAAAACATTAATATAAAATCTGAATGGACAATTGGGTATATTTATGCTAAAACTCATTAAAATGTGTTATAATTGTGCTTACACTCCTGTAGTTAATCCAATGGAACATTAGAAATACTTTTAGCAAATTCAGAATAGGTTAGAGATCTATACTTTGGGAGCTCACAAGTATGCAACAATGTGCAAAATCTGTCTCTTGCATTTTATAACCAACATATGTTTCCAGATCCTCCTCCTCTTTTCTGGAAAAGTTGTTTTCCTTTGGTCAAAAGGTAGATTGCACACATCCTTCGGACACTGAAGTTCATATCTCTCCCACCTATGGACTCTGTGGGGGGTTCTAAATAGTGGGGGAGGGAAGGAGGGGGGGGAATCCATTTGTCTTACCTTCTACATGCATGAGATTTAAACTAACCAAGCAAGCAGGAGTCCGAAAGTCACTGCTGAGCTTAAGAAACTCCCGGCTAAGAAAAAAAATATTCTGATATATGACCATAGGCATCTAAGGTTTCACATTTGGTTATCCCAATTTTCAGTCTGTAGTCCCAATCTCTCAAATAAATTAAATGAATGAAAATAAAGTTGAATCTAATTTTAGAGATTGTCACAGAAAAACCCTGTAATTTTTGGAAGAACAGGTGGTTCACAATACAGTATCCGATGAAAGATCTAAGTAAAGAGAAGAATGCTATGTGTGTCCAGTTCAAGATTTTGTTGTGTGACAATTTTGATATTGTTTCTAAAAACACCAGCCATTACTACCATTTTAAGTGATTGAACTGACCTCTTGTGGCCACAAATGTCTGGTAATAAACAAGTGGCAGGCCTACAAACCTGACGTGCTTCCTGGGATCTGGCATAATACAGAGAACTGCCCTGTCAAAATTCAGAAGGCAGAATAAAAACCCCATCATCAAGGATTTTATGGGTTTGGACGTTGTCTGAAACTTCACATTTGATCTTTGATAGCATAGTTTTATTTCTGGCAAGTGATAGTAGGAAAATAAACAGACGATGTTTTCAATTAATCAGAACCAATATTTAAAGCTATTTTAATATTTATGCTGTTGGAATACCTAAAATAGGGTTCAGATTGGCTCCGTCGGTTGAGCTTTAAATAAGCATTGTGCACACTATGTGACAACTGATCCTTTTGAGATGATGGCTTCTAAAATATTTCTGTATAAAGGAAAAAAGGGTAAGCCATGGATATTTATCTAGAAGGCCCAATGTAATCAATCAATCAATCACTAAAGCATATGCTTATTTTTAACTTCATCTATTTTCCCAGCTGAGGTTTATCATAAATCCCCTAAAATTGAAAAAAAAATGGGGTTACAATACAGTTCTAGTAAATGTGAGGGAGTGACTATGCTAATAGTCTATGGTAATAGGGAGTGCTATGCTAATCGGGAGTGACTATGCTAATACAATATACAGTATTAAGATGGAAGTGATTATGCTAATATTGAGTTATGCCTCTGAGCATGCCTAATGAGAACCAGATGTTTCCACAAGCCTGAGCAGTCATTAGTGAGCTAGGTGTTGATGCAGTTAATAAAATGCTCTGCCTTCTCTCCTGACAACCCAACCTTGTGAATGCTTAATCAAAATTAAAGCATCAGTGAATTTGTTAATTTCACATTTCTTTGAGACTGGAATTCAAGCTTGTTGCTGCACAGCATCTAACAGATTATGTGCTTACCATGGCCCTGATCACTTTCCTTGAATGGGATACAACATACCCCTTTTCTCTCTCTGTCTCTGTTGTGACTTTGCAGATTGCAAGATTTTTAAGGAAGTGACTGTGTCATATATGACTAATGCCTAGCACATTTGGGGCTCTACCAAACAACTAATAATAAAAGCTGCTGAACTCTGCCCAACTGGTGCCATTAGAACAGCTAATACACCCTTGGTGACGAACCACTTCCAGATGTATTTGTTCACTCATCTGGTTCCTCGGCACCTGGCTGGTGCCACGGCTGTGCCACAGGGACTTAAGTGGCAGTGACAGCATGTGGCTTGTAGGAATAGGGGAAGGAGCAGTGAATGAGTAGCCTAGAACAGTCAATTGTACTGATACAAATTCGATGCAAACTCCCCATTTCCTCACTGCTACTTGTAGCTGTGGGGTACATGAGAGGAAAATCTCTTGGCCTTCCCTCTACCAGACAATAAGAAGGGACCACATATTTCATTCTCTCAACTCTTCACATACCCATACACTGAATCCAAGAACGGGAATATGCCACTTCATTTTCACATACCATCCCTGCAAGAGGAAATAAAGCAGGCACATATTCATTAACCTCTTACCCTTCCTACACAAACCATCAGAGAAGGAGGACATGGGAAAAGATTGGTCAGGTTCTCCTTCAGTCCAGCTGCTCCTTGCTGTCATAGCAAACTGTTACTCCACTACAGTTTGTGTGCCTACTAGAAAGAGAGGAGTGTAAGTAAATAACAATTTAAGAGAAGAGAGAGAGAAAAGAGATTTAAAAGGGACCAATGGAGAAGCAAGCAGAGAACTCAGAAAACAACAACATGGAAATGAGGACGCAAGAAGTGGGAAATAAAGAGAGAAAAGGGGGGGAGAATCAGAAACTGTAACTCCAGCAACTGAAGAGTCCACAGTCAGTGTGGCACTACTGAGCTACCTGCACTTGACCATTTCAGGCAAACAGAGGCAGCTGAGCACCAGTTGGGTAGTTACCCAGCAGGATAATCTAAAAGAGCAACTTTAAGGCAGGAATCCAGAAACCATCCAAATAAACCAAACAGGAAAAAAATCAAGAAGTTCCAGCTTTTCTATGCAAGATGGTATTTGTATTTCCCCTGCATTTATTGCTGTAGGCTTCTCTTGAGCAGAGACCACTGCTTTGCCACTATGTAGTAATTTTGTAATTAAGCAGGGACAAAAAATGACCTAACTCGTTTGGTTAAAACCCTAAATCAAGGTCTGAATATAGATCTGTAGATATACAATTATTCCTCCAATAAGAGAGAAAAGGTTGCCTGTTCCACTAAATCAATCTTTAATCTCTCCATCATTTGAAATATTTTTCCATATCCAGATACTTTCAAAGTGAAATTATGTTCAGATTCAACTAACATGCTGGCCTCTCCATATTCCCTCCATATACCACATAATATTTGCTGAGGAATGTTAAACTATGTACAGTAAGCAGGCTGTAAAACATAAAGCACCTAATCTAGTACTCTGAATTGGAGCCTCAAGTCATCTCTGCATTACACCATTTATAGTAATATTCAAAGAGTTCATGGCAATCTCGTATCTCAGAATCTCAAAACCCATATGTGCAATTGCAAAGAGATGGTTTTGCTGATGAAATAGAAAGTGTATGGTGTGCAGACATATTACAGGAAATTTTTATTCTTTCAGTTACTGTAATATAAATAAAACAACCAGCTTTCAGGAGCCAATGGGACTTTGGTTTTATTAATCTCCCCTTCTACACATGAATTTAATACTTGATTCTTACTCAGATGAGAACTATCTTCCTAGTCAGAAAGGTCTGGTACTGGGAATTGTGAAATGGCAGCCACCCCAGTCAGCTGGCCCAGTTGTTCTCTGGAAAGATGTAGCTTGGAAAATATCCTGACAAACCCTGTGTTATCGCCATACATACTCTCAACAAGCCATACATATCTACTTCTTGCAGGGACATCCTGGTGCCCGAGAAGCTCATCTCTGATCAGTAAAGTATCAATCTCCATTGTTTCATTGGTTTTCTCCACATGCTTGATCCCATAAAAGGCTTGACCTGGTTCATGCTGTAACATCTGGTAAAAGTCTTCCAAGTCTTTAACCTCACCAGCTACTCTAGTATCAGAGAGGACACTAGTTATAGATGGATTGCTATAGAATACTTCTTTCAAGGTATATTTTTGTCCAGAAGATGAATGAACCTGCAAGAACTTGGGCCTGTGGTCCAGCAGCAGCTTGTTTTCCATCTTCTTCACCTACTGAAACATGTAATAACAGAACTGCTCTCTCAAAAAGTCCGGGCTGGCAATGAGCACACACTTCACCACAGCAAAGTTAATGTACCATTAGATCCCTTGAATGACACTCTCATAAAACCCCTCCAAGGCCTTGTCATGCAAGGAGCAGTTGCGCCTCCTCTTCCTGGGGATGTTCATTTCAACCTTGGCTTGCCGGAGCCTCATGCTGGGAGTTACCAGGCAGATGTGAGCAAGACCTTCCTGCATCACTACTGCCACCACATGAGCAGTGCACTTTGGGTCACAGGCTTGCTTTATCTTCTCTCGCTCCACATTGTCCCAGTGCTTCTTGGCCAAAGTGAACTTGCACTTGCGTTCCAGCTTAATGGTGTGGAAGGCCTCCATCTTGATCTATTAATTCTTCTTGATGTTTGTCCCTTTGACTTGCAGCTGGCATGCCTGGGAATCAAAATCAATTGTCTGCACACAGATAGTGACAGTGGTGTGAATGTGGTAGCTGCCTGGGTTGTCAGTCTGCACCTTCCTGACTGTGGAGGCCTTCAGGCTGTCTCCTACCTGTGGAAGGTTATAGATGTGCCACATGCCATGCTACCTGACCTGCACTGTCCTTCTCAATATCTTTGCTGAGGACTTTCATGCTGCCCACTGTTTTGGAGGAGTTGGGTAATAATGTTCAGGAACTGCTTTGGGGATGTGGGCTCCTTCCTCTCTCTCAGGGAATGGGACACTACTCTGCAATTCACAGCTGGGATGAGGGGAAAATGCAAGCCCAAATACACTAACAGAGAGAAAAATAACTTGTAATTAAATATCAGAAAAATTGATGAAGGATTCTATTGTAAATTCTATCAGCTGCATACTAAAAAGATACAGTAATTTAGTTATTAAAGATTATCTTTATTAGCTATCTTATCTACTGTATATAATTAAAACATTGGTGCTGGATACCTTTATGTAACCATAGCTATGATAGAGGATCTGATTGGCCAATAACAACCACACAAATTATAGTTCAATTCAATGAATACTACTGTGCTATACAGGCTTGAACCAACTCCTGCTGAAGTCTGTGGGAGTCTATACTAAGTTTAAGAGTAGTTGGCTTTATACACACACTTTGTACTTGGGGGAAAAAACATAACTCAGTACTAGAAATATAATATCATACAAGTGCTAGAAATATCAATTATATTCTGTGAATACACAAAAAATTAGTTAAACTAGCACCATGCACAGTCAAAATAAGTTGTCTCCACATAAATGATGACAGTGGTGTGAATGCAGTAGGATGCACAGGATGTTGAAAAAATTAAACAAGTACAGTAAGTTAAATAGTGCTGTTTAATTTTCAGAAGTGCTGGCATTTAAGCTTATTAATCCAACTGGAGTTTTGGCTGCTAAATACCTCTAAAAATCAGGCCCATACTTTGAACCCCATCCCACTACCATTGCCCTTGCCTTAGTTTTGCCTCTATGTCATGGCTAATCTAGGAGATCAAACATAGCTCTCTGCTGGGGTTTGTTCACAGGGTCCCCCAGAGGTGTAGGTTTTGGCAATACCCCATTGAGATGCATAGGGCAGTTCATCCCTCTCAGAGCTATTGTTTCCATTCTGCCTGCAGACCCAGGCAGATATCATTGGCTCAATTATGTTTTCATGCTTTTCTTTCTAATTAGTAGTGCTTGGAACTTAAGAATCCAGCTCTCATATTAATTTTATCTTTAAGTAACTCTAGGAGCTGTATCATAGAAACAGTCGTATAGTATTTATGCCTTAATCCAGCCCTGCTATAGACTCTAAAAAACACACAGGGAACAGATCTTTGGAGAAGGGTGGTTCCATTTATTTAATAATCATTCTTAAAAAAAAATACTTGAAAATAAATACAAAACAAGGAGAAATAATACCCTTCTAGATCTGTTAGTGATGCCATCAACTCCAGTAGGAGAAACACAGGACCCCAAACTGTGGCAGATTTAAAAAGGAACAAAACTTTTAATTTATTTTTCAAATTTATTCATAAAGTATTTGCAGTGTCCTTAATTACAAATAATTTAGGATTTACTCGGATATGTTTGTTTACATTTGAAATAGTTGTTCAGTTCACCCTTACCCTTTAGGGTTCTGGAAAGTCTTTGTCTTCAGACCTTGATGGTGTCTAGCTGGGCTTTTGGGAGGCAGTTTAGATCCAGGTGTGGACTCTCAGGTGATGCCAGTCCCACTCCAGAACTGATACTGACACCAGAGCAGTTCTATTTTCCAAAAACAGCTTGGAATATAAGAGCAAGTAGCTCTCTGACCACTGAGAGAAGAGCACTTTTGAAGTCTACAGCAGGATCTGTAAGTGGGCTTATTTTAAAAATCACCTATAAAAAGGAATACTTTTGACTGGTGCCCCTTTTGGGGGATATATAAAGAAGGCTTCAATTTGTCCTCTCTCCTCAAAAAGATGTTAAAAATAATTGAAAATCCTGGTCCTGTCTAGACTAGAATATTCTGATGTCAAGAGAAGCGAGGGGCAGGGAAGGACTAGAAAAGGTAAATCTGAGCAACCGAGAAGGGAAAGGATGTATAGTCAGATTCTTAAAAACTCCTCAGATTTGTTTTTGCTATCACCTATTTAAAACCAGTAACTAACATTTTGGATAAAGGGCATCTTTGCTAAAGATTCCACATCCCCACCCCTTCAAGTGAGTTGTTAGAAATCACAATAAGAACCACAAGGTCATCAGGAAAAAATTGAGAATGCTCGACTTGACATGTCTGACTTTTCTAAGGTTAAAAAACCCAAGCAAACAATCAGGAAAAGAAAGCACAAACCTGTATTTTTAAAAGTATTTTCAAGGGCATTTCTTTTAAGAGAAGAGGTCATTTATTTCTGGTCATTGGCCTTAGAAATCTTATCTCATCCTTAGGCTGTGTGGGATGAGAAAAAAAAAACATCTATTTAAAAGAAAGAAGCAAGTCTTCTGGAAAATCTTGAATAATTTCCTCCTCGGGTGGAATACAGAAGCCTATTTTTGCTAAACTTGTCTGAAATAATTCAGAGTCAGTTTTGCTGTAAGACCCACCATATCTTCCAGAATCAATCAGAGTAAATCCACCAGAAATATTTCCCCATTGAATTGTTTTTACACTTGCTAATTTACCCCACCTGGTTAAATTAACAAAATCACTCAAAGGGAAAAAAAACTGTTTACCATACATTTCTTAGCTCTTTTAAAGGTAGACCAGCAAAAATAACTAAGGGCCTGGAGTAGGCTGAGGTGGTTACAGTTTCAACCTCCATGTGTAGCTTCTCTCATCTCACAGTTGAGTTTGTTCTGAAAGCCTCTTAAGGGGGCAGGATAAAAAAAGAATTATTTCTAGGCTAACAGAAAAAAAAAAATCTATTTGAGCATAAGCTTTCGTGAGCTACAGCTCACTTCATCCAATGAAGTGAGCTGTAGCTCACGAAAGCTTATGCTCAAATAAATTTGTTAGTCTCTAAGGTGCCACAAGTCCCCCTTTTCTTTTTGCGGATACAGACTAACACGGCTGCTACTCTGAAACTAGAAAAAAAATCAACTTTCCAAATCTAGTTAAGTTTATATTTTTAACAAACTGTGATAGCTGTCTATTGTTCCCAAGATTTTCAGCATGATGAGTTGTTTGCTTTCTCACACAGTAGAGGCAGAATTATTGGGACTATACATATAAATAATAAAGGTACACATGCTCCCCTGTGCGGCTTGCAGGGAGGAGGATAGTTCAGGCACTACGGCCCTAGCCTGCACTATAACAGATCTAGGTTCAATTCCCTGGGCTGTAATAGATTTCCTGTGTGACACTGGGCAAGTCACTTAGCCTCTCTATTCCTCAATTCCCCTTTTGTAAAATGGGGATAAAATGTTTCTGTACCTCACTGGGGTATACTGAGAATAAAGACATTAAAAATTGTGGGGCACTATGAGATCCACCGGTGAAGAGTACAGTATAAAAAATAAGCATTATTATTAAGGATGCACAGATTTGCAAATAAACAAATGGTGCTGGTGCTTTCAGAAAGGAAACCACCAATATTAAATGTTACCCCTTTCCTCAGTTAAGAATGGATATAAATAGCTGCACAGAGGAAGCCAAGGTCTTCATTGGTACTACAAAACCCATAAACAATACTCCATATTCTTAAGCATCTTCTACTCCCACATTTTCTATTAACACCTATACAGACAGAACAGCACAATCGACCTCCCCAATAAGGGTGCATCGTTCTGGAGTGCGGATAAGAGACGGATCTTTATTTCTCCACCCCTGTCACACAGCTTTGTCAGCTTTCATGATTTTATCACAAGTCTTGTGATATTTGCTGTTTTTGCTTAAAGTTCAAGTTCCTGGAATTTTGACCATATAAGCTTTCATTAAGAAATTAAGTTTTCTAGCTGAGAAAAATTGGTAACTGTGATCCAAAGTAAACTCTGAAGGTGCAGCAACCAGAAGGTAAAGAAAAAGAATCCCAAATTCATTTACTTTTTTAAAAAAATTTCATGATTTTTCAGACAGCCATGTAACTGTAGGGGAACAGGGGGCTGGGACTCATGATTTTGAATAATTGTGTGAGGTTTGCCTCCAACTCTTGTTAGCTTGATGGGTCTGTTTACAAGATAGGTTAATACATTTTCCTTGTCTTTCAAAGTACTTTGGAAGTAACGCCCAGGTGGGGAAACTAAATTTGTTTATCTGTGATAGACCTGTTTAACAACTCTACTAGGCAAGGGTTTCTAGTCTTGAACATATGGCAGTGACATCCTACGAGGAGAACTCATAACTTTACATATAATGTTGGTGCATACATTTTGCCATGATGCTATTGACCAGCAAGTTATTAGTTTTTAAATGATACCTTACAAGGCATATTTTGTACAAAGTTTATTACAATTGCGTGCAGAGTGTGAATACAGGGGTGCTTAAGGTCACATCCAATCTATTCCTTTCCCTTCTCCCTGGTCTGACTCTTGTCTTCTCTGTATTTGCATTAGACCACATCCTTCTCAATGCTACCTAGGCAACAGCTGGGGCATCACTGAGAGCACAGAGAGAGAGGTCCTCTGCTCTCAGTTCCAGTGCCCCATCCCAACCTGTACTGATCTCAATCTGTTACTCCTTCTTAAATGGGACTTCTCAGCCCACCTGCAATAGGCCCCAAGACCAGCACTGACCCCCAAAATACCCCCATTACTTAAACATACCCCTGTCCCAAAACTCCACTGAAAAGTTTTGAAGCTTCTGGTTACAGTTTAACTCTCTTAGGGGCATGCAATAGTTATGAAGCAGTCCACACACACACATACTATGTACAGTCCAATGCCTTTATGCTCTTTTATATTTAATCATGTAAAGCACAGGAAAGTACAGATCATGCAGAACAAACATCTGAAATAGCAGCGTCCATCACTTCTTAGCTCACCCTTCCCATATGAGTCTTTGGGGAACCATCTAGGTTCAGGCAGGGTGTCCCTTCCTTACATAGGTTGTTGCACACTATCCGGTCTCTCTCCCTCATGGAGCCCCTTATCCTGCTTCTATGACCTTGCTGTCTCCTGCACCATACTTCTGCTTCCTGTGTGGCCCCAGTTCCTGTGTGTTTCTTTATTTAAACTTCTCCTGGTCACCTGGCCTCTTTTGTTCTACTCCTGGTAAATTTCCCCGGCTCCTATCTTTCCTCCTTTCAAAGGGGTAAACTAGATTGGATTTCCAAGGCTTGAGTTGCTGCTTAGTATAACCTTTGTGAGGGGTAATTACTGTTGTTAACTTTAACTATTTCCCATTGTCCCTGTCTGGTATATATCTGCTACAGGACCTGGCAGTAATGCTGGATCTGCCACTATATGCCGGGAACCCTTTTGTTCCAAACTCAGTTTGTGGAAAAACACTGATGTCCGAAGATGGAGTCCAGAGTCATGTTGCCTGGTCACATAATCTTGTGGAGTCATAGCAGCCATTACTTACAGGCTGTCTGTAGCATTCTCAGGAAAGCTCCCCAGGTGGGGAATAAGCTTCTCCTAAGGCCTATTGTTTTTCCTAATGGCCCATTACCTGAGTAGACCCTTGCCCACCCAATATCTAGACTAAAAGCATCTTGCCTAATGGGCATCACCCAGATGTAACTACATTAGAAATACATATATACTTAATATTCATAACTTTAAATACAAAAAGGATACATGCATAAAAATAGGATAATCATATTCAGCAAATTATGATCTTTCCAATTACATCTCACGACCCATCTTGCATAAAATGCATCATGATTATGCTATAATCATAATATTATCACTTTGAAGAATATGAGGTGCAGTGTCACACTCTACAGCACCATTAAATTCAGTGTTCCCTGAGGAGAATATGAATCAAGTATCCCATGGCTGTGTCTATACAAGATTTTGATCCCTCCAAAATCTCTTTTAAAATTGCATCATCTAAACCTGTTCTGAGGAGGGTTTGATGATATGGTAAAGATGCAGGTGTCCTAGCTATACTGACACTCCATTGCTGCCTATGGTTAGAGTTGCACTTGTGCTACTGGGAGATTTCCTAAAAAAGCCTAATGTAGACAAAGCCCATCAGTTGTCAATCAAAGCTGACTGGGCATGAATTTGGTCAGTGATGTTTTTGACTTTTCACATTTTTTTAGTCTTTATGTGGATGAAGATAAAAATCTAATCTATGTATGTTATTATAATTATTTATTACTTTAAGTTTTAGGAAAACCAGGGTAAACATTATATTTCACCAGTTTTGTTGGGTGCTAGTAACAGATACATATAGTCAAAACTTAGATGTAAAATATTTGCCATGGTTATGGTAGGAATTGGGGGAACTGGAAGTTAACATTTGGCGGAGGACTAGTTCTAAGGTCAGATAAGTGCCTTTTGATGTAGGTATCAGTGAAAATCAGTCCGGTTTTGGCTGACACAAACTACAGAAAACACTACGACAGAATCTGAATGAGCCAGAAATTTTAAATAGTATCTTCCAACTCCTGCCTCACAGCACTGCACACGCTCCGAAACTCCAAACTGGCCCTCACACAGTGTTTCAGAGCACCCACATAGAACAATATTATAGCTTTGAGCTGGGTGAAATTTACTGAATGAATAGTAAATTTGCCCCTACCATGCAAAACACAGCTGTGGGGTGACTAAAACTATTCAAAAAATTGGGTCAAATTTGTTGAAACAGTTCAGATGTATAAAAAATGGGGAAAAAATTAGAGAACCTCAAAACAGTTTGTCTGGACATTTTGTTTCAAAATGAACTGTGTCATTTCAAATGGACATTTCGTTTCAAAATGGCATTTTGAAATGATGATGAAACATTTCATTTGACCCCCCAAAAATGTTTCTGGTTCTTTTGTTTTAGTGAGGGAAAAATAAATTTTAGTTCAATCCAATCTGATTTCCTGCCCTCCTCCCTGAATTTTCAGTTCAGCCACCAAACCAAAAAAACAGTTACACATTCAGCTCTATTATAGTTGCATACAGGAAGGAATCTTCTTCTTCCTGAGTACTAATGAGTTATGGGCCTGTGGAACAAATTGTATGAGATAATATAATTAGGTAGTATGTCTTAATACATATGCACAAGGAGGTTAAGGTTTCACAGGCCTCCTCAGTTTTAGCATTTCTGAACTTCTGAACTCTTGACTTTCCAGCATCAAAGCTATTTCAATATAGACTTTTGTATGGAATAAATAAGTACAGTGCATCAGTTTCTTGCCTACTGTTAATGCAATAGATCCCACTCAATAGATTAATGATCAGTACTTTGGATAAATTATTCCTGTCTGAGATTATAAATGTGTCTGTGATAAAGAGAAAAGATGGCCATTACTACGTTTGATGTTGGCCCCTCTGCAGTTGTTATCAGGGATTGAAAAACCTTAGTGTGAAGAACATAAATACTGCAACCCTGAGATCTTGTCTCCATGGGGAAGCAGACTAGCATAGCTATAGCTGAATAAGCTATGCCACTAAGGTTCTGCCAGTCATTTTCTCCATGTGGATAAACCCTCAGTTTTTGTAGTAACCTTGAGAGTGAAGGGTAAGAAAACAATACATACATAAAACCTCCTGATTTTGTTTTATTCATGGGACTATACAACAAAATATTTCAACCTAGCCAGCCAAAAGTACTTTCATTCTAGTTTAATAGATCCACTGATCACAAAAGTTATTTGGCTTCTAATTCCTTCCAATCCTTTTTTGCTTAAACATGTACATCTTTTTAAATTTAACATGTATTTAAGAGTGTCTTAATATTGTGGCTGTGTGGTACTTTGAGATTGTGATAGAATATTTTATATGCCACTCCCACACCTTCATAAAAGTTTTTTAAAAAACTCTGAAGTGTGAATGTATGGCCAAAAAAGAAGAAAAGATAAATGAGTTAAATTAAGCAATAAATCAGAAGGCAAATCTGTTGTTTGAAACAAAGACCTCCATTGAGAGTGAACAGGTGAATAAAGCAGCTGAATATACCAGGAATCAGAAAGGAAAACAAGATAAAAGGAAGAACACCAATCTCTATTCTCTTGAAGCAGACCTAATAGGAATCTTTTGAAGAAAAGCAATTAAAGTTGGAGTGTGAAAGTGGAAAGCAGACTAAATTTCTACCCCACTTCTCCGGTAAAAGTACCAAAGGCTCCAGAAAGGTTATTTGTCTGGCTAAAATATCTTGTGGCAAATTTTGCTGCAAATCCTGGTTTTGTTAGTGTGTGGCTAAATGTGAAATCTAAGCTAACAAACATTTTGAACTGCTGACTCTCAAAAGCTGAGAATTAAATTTCTTTAGTATTTCTTATGATATATGAGTAATGAATGTGAACTCATGTGGCTGCAGAAGTACCTTTGTGGTGACCTGGCATAAACTCAGAAGCAATATTAATGTTATTTTTAAAATGACATTAGTCCTGCAAATGGACTAGACATGCAGGGAAATGATAAGCGGATGATGTGTACATGATGATGGATCTTTATGACATTTAATCATTATCCATTAATTTTCCTATCTGTACCAAACATAGTATAAGAGGTCAGTCACAAGATGATATACTGCATATTGATGGAGTGAGTATATGGAAAATACAAAATAATTACATTTCCCTTTTTATATGCATTATTAATTTGGTCTTATGTATATTTAAGAAAATGATATGCTTTTAATATCAGTCAGGGAAAAAAATAAATTATCTTCATAAATATTTTCTCCAGCTATGCAGTGATTTCTAGTGCTCATTTTAAATTCTGAAGGGGTCAAAATACTCTCTCATATTTTCTCATAGAATGTTTACATTGGATATATGTCTATCAGGAGTATATATTGCATTTTAATCATACTTTTCTTGAATATTTTACACAATGTGCTCCCTGAGGTTTCAGTCACTCCACGTCTTGCTAGCAAGGGACTACATTATTGATCAACAAAAGGTCTTAAACTTAAGTTTCTGCAAACCTTTCCTATAGGGAAGGTTTCTCTTAATATCAACAAGCAGAGGGACCTGTGAAGCAGAATCACCATATGAGGGAGCCATTCAACAGAACCCACTGCATCATGGAGAGCCCAGAAAGGAGGCATTCAGCAGCTCTCAGGAAGGTAGAGCAGGGCAGGATGGGGGATCTGCCACTGTGTGGATTCTTCTGTCCTCCTCTACTGGAGGGAAGGGCGGGGGAATGGGGGAATGCTAATTCAGCACTGGGGTAGGTTTATCATAGAATCATAGGACTGGAAGGGACTTCAAGAGGTCATCTAGTCCAGTCCCCTGTACTCACAGCAGGATGAGGTATTATCTAGACCAATGATGGGCAATCTGTGGCCCATCAGGGTAAGCCGATTGCTGGCCACAAGATATTTTGCAGACGTTGATCATCCACAGGCAGCTCCTAGGGGCCAAGGTTCACTGTTCCCAGCTAGTGGGAGCTGCGGGAAGCAGCGGCCAGAACGTCCCAGTAGCCAGCCACTTCCCACAACTCCCATTGGCCGGGAACGGAGAACCACAGCCACTGAGATCTGCAAGGGGCCGTGCCTGCAGACAGTCCACGTCCACAATATGTCTCTCGGCCTGAAATCAACTCATCCGGAGGGCCACATGTGGTTGCCCACCACTGATCTAGACCATTCCTGACAGGTGTTTGTCTAACCTGCTCTTAAAAATCTTCAGGGATGGAGATTCCACAACCTCCCTAGGCAATTTATTCCAGTGCTTAACCACCCTTACAGTTAGGAAGTTTTTCCTAATGTCCAATCTAAATCTCCCTTGCTGCAATTTAAGCCCATTGCTTCTTATCCTAGCCTCAGAGGTTAAGAAGAACAATTCTTCACCCTTCTCTTTGTAATAACCTTTTATGCACTTGAAAACTGTTATCATGTCCCCTGTCAATCTTCTCTTTTCCAGACTAAACTAACCCAATTTTTTCAATCTTCCCTCATAGGTCATGTTTTCTAGACCTTTAATCATTTTTGTTGCTATTTTCTGGACTTTTTCCAATTTTTCCACATCTTTCCTGAAATGTGGCACCCAGAACTGCACAGAATACTCCAGCTGAGGCCTAATCAGCGTGGAGTAGAGCAGAAGAATTACTTCTCATTTCTTACTTACTACACTCCTGCTAATACATCCCAAAATGATGTCTGCTTTTTTTGCAACAGAGTTACACTGGTGACTCAAATTTAGTTTATGGTCCACTATAACCCCCAGATCTCTTTCTGCAGTACTTCCTCCTAGGCAGTCATTTCTCATTTTGTATGTATGCAACTGATTGTTCCTTCCTAAATGGAGAACTTTGCCTTTGTCCTTATTGAATTTCATCCTATTTACTTCAGACCATGTCCAGATCATTTTGAATTTTAATCATATCCTCGAAAGCACTTGCAACCCCTCCCAGCTTGGTATCATCCACAAACTTTATAAGTGTACTCTCTATGCCATTATTTAAATCATTGATGAACATATTGAACAGAACTGTACCCAGAACTGATCTCTGCAGGACCCCACTCATTATGCCCTTCCAGCATGACTGTGAACCACTGATAATTACTCTCTGGGAACAGTTTTCCAATCAGTTTTGCACCCACTTTATAGTAGCTCCATCTAGGTTGCATTTCCCTAGTTTATTTATGAGAAGGTCCTGTGAGACAGTATCAAAAGCTTTACTAAAATCAAGATTTACTAAAGTCAAGGTTTCCTCATCCTGTCCCCCACCATGTATCTCCGCAGTACCCAGCCCAGCTACTCAGACTGAGCTCTGGGGTCTGCACTTGTCCAAGACCATGCTTGCACAACCTCCACAATAGCACTTCTATAAGTCTGTCAAAAATAGTCACATTTTGCTCTGTATTCACATCAAAGGCTACAGTGAATTAATTTGTCTTCATTTTATATAGTTTATTGTCCTTGTCACTCAAATAATTTATCCCAGAATATGAATGCTAAATATATTCTGTGAATAATGGCAGAAATCTGACCTTTCTGGAATGCTAAATTTTGATTGACTGGCTCAGCCTAAACTAACATATTTTTAGGGACACAAAAGTGTTTGTTACGAGAAACAAAGCATTTCCCATTATCAAAAACCTCAAGTAAAGCAGTGAATGCCCAACAAACATGTCTGGAATATATAAACAGACCAGGCAATGAAAATACAGACTATTGAAAAGGTCAGGGAGCTGCAGCAAGGTATTTCTCTAGCAAAGCATGTCTTCAGCAGACTGTTACAATTCCCAGAAAAACAAACCAACACACCAGGATTCCAAGCATTCATTTCCCTTGTGATAAATAATCTAACAAATTTGAGATGCTACAGGATTATTTTATTAATATAGTGCCATATCCTGCACCATGTGCACTTACTCTGTCAAAGCTCTCTGTATTTTGTATGCCATAGTCCTGTGACATCTGCATACCTTCCTGCGTTTAATGCATTTATCCTCATGGAGGAAAAGATCCGAGGTTTGGAGATGCACGAGGAAAGTCTGGTTGAGTTTAGAAAGAGGTTCAAGCAGATTATGGAGCAAAGACATGAGGTATCTGAAGGGAAAAGCTTAGACTTGCAGGTGGAAGCAAGACTGAGGAATTCTGAGGGGACACTGGGTGAGGAAAGTAGTCAGTGGAAGCATGTAACTAAAAGAACCAGGCAGAGGAAAAGACGGGCTACTGAAGGAGAAACAGAGCTCAAGAACAGGTTTGCAGAGTTGGAAAATGAAGAAGGGGCTCAGCAAGTAGTCACTGAAGGTGGAAAGGCAAGGAAGAAGAGAAGAGCGGCTAGTCCTATAGGAAAAGGGGAAGAGGCAATGGAGACTACACCAAATATGAGCCCCAGGAGGATACAGGATGGGTTGAAGAGGATTACAAGGGAGAATAGAAATGGAAAGAACTTGCAGCCAGAGGAAACAGGAAAAGACAGGTCTATGTGATCGGTGACTCTTTACTGAGAAGAATAGACAGGCCTGTACCAAAGCTGATCCAGAGAATAGAAGGGTGTGCTGTCTTCCAGGTGCTAAGATACGGGATGTAGACCTGAGGTTGAAAAAGATCCTAAAGGGAGAGGGAAAGAATCCCCTAATTATCCTTCATGTGGGAACAAATGATACGGCTAGATTCTTTCTGGAAAGTATTAAGGGAGACTAAAGGTGATCTTAAGTCAGATTATGCCTGTTCCTAGAGATGGGCAACAAAAGTGTGACAAGATTATGATGCTCAGTAGGTGGCTCAGGCACTGGTGCTATAAGGAGGGCTTTGGGATGTATGGCCACTGGGAGGCATTCATGGACAGAGGACAGTTCTCTCAGGATGGACTTCATCTGAGTAGGGAAGGAAATACACTTCTAGATGGAGGCTGGAACAACTGATTAAGAGCTTTAAACTAGGAATTTGGGGGAGATGGTTGGGAGATGTCCAGGTAATCTCCATGCCGGATTTTAGCATTGCGAGGGAAGAAAATGAAGTAAGAAAGGATACATCCGTGGGGCAGGAGAATGTATATAAGGAGGAAGGGCAGTGTGGATAATAGGTTATACTGGCCCTAGAATGACCGTGCCTAATAGGGTACAGAATGTGAGCGAGGCCAAACAGCAAAAATTAAGATGTTTGTACACCAATGTGAGGAGCCTATGTAACAAAATGGAGGAGCTAGAGCTACTGGTGCAGGAAGTGAAACCAGATATTATAGGGATAACAGAAACATGGTGGAATAGTAGTCATGACTGGACTACAGGTATTGAAGGATATGTGCTGTTTAGGAAAGACAGAAATAAAGGTAAAGGTGGTGGAGTAGTATTGCACATCAATGATGAAGTAGAATGTAAAGAAATAAGAAGCGATGGAATGGATAAGACAGAGTCTGTCTGGGCAAAAATTACCTTAGGGAAGAAAACTACAAGAGCCTCCCCTGGGATAGTGCTTGGGGTGTGCTATAGACCGCCAGGATCTAATTTGGATATGGATAGAGCCCTCATTAATATTTTTAATGAAGTAAATAGTAATGGAAATTGTGTAATCATGGGAGACTTTAACTTCCCAGATATAGACTGGAGGACGAGTGCTAGTAATAATAATAGGGCTCAGATTTTCCTAGATGCGACAGCTAATGGATTCCTTCATCAAGTAGTTGCTGAACCGACTAGAGGGGATGCCATTTTAGATTTGGTTTTGGTGAGTAGTGAGGACCTCAGAGAAGAAATGGTTGTAGGGGACAATCTTGGTTCAAGTGATCAAGAGCTAATTCAATTCAAATTGAACTGAAGGATTAAACAAAAATAAATCTGCAACTAGGGTTTTTGATTTCAAAAGGGCTGACTTTCAAAAATTAAGGAAATTAGTTAGGGAAGTGGATTGGACTGAAGAACTTATGGATCTAAAGGCAGAGGAGGCCTGGGATTACTTCAAGTCAAAGCGGCAAAAGCTATCGGAAGCCTGCATCCCAAGAAAGGGGAAAAAATTCATAGGCAGCAGTTGTAGACCAAGCTGGATGAGCAAGCATCTCAGAGACGTGATTAAGAAAAAGCAGAAAGGGAGTGGAAGATGGAGGTATTAGCAAGGAAAGCTACCTTATTGAGGTCAGAACATGTAGGGATAAAGTAAGACAGGCTAAAAGTCAAGTAGAGTTGGACCTTGCAAAGAGAATTAAAACCAATAGTAAAAGGTTCTATAGCCATATAAATAAGAAGAAAACAAAGAAAGAAGAAGTGGGATGCTAAACACTGAGGATGGAGTAGAGGTCAAGGATAATCTAGACATAGTGCAATATCTAAACAAATACTTTGCCTCAGTCTTTAATAAGGCTAAAGAGGATCTTAGGGATAATGGTAGCATGACAAATGGGAATGAGGATATGGAGGTAGATATTACCATATCTGAGGTAGAAGCGAAACTGAAACAGCTTAATGGGACTAAATCGGGGGGCCCAGATAATCTTCATCCAAGAATATTAAAGGAATTGACACATGAAATTGCAAGCCCATTAGCAAGAATTTTTAATGCATCTGTAAACTCAAGGGTTGTACCTTATGATTGGAGAATTGCTAACATAGTTCCTATTTTTAAGAAAGGGAAAAAAAGTGATTCGGGTAACTACAGGCCTGTTAGTTTGACATTGTAGTATGCAAGGTCTGGGGAAAATTTGGAAGGAGAAAGTAGTTAAGGACATTGAGGTCAATGGTAAATGGGACAAAATACAACATGGTTACACAAAAGGTAGATCATGCCAAACCAACATGATCTCCTTCTTTGAGAAAGTAACAGATTTTTTAGATAAAGGAAATGCAGTAGATCTAATTTACCTAGATTTCAGTAAAGCGTTTGATACCGTGCCACATAGGGAATTATTAGTTAAATTGGAAAAGATGGGGATCAATATGAAAATTGAAAGGTGGATAAGGAATTGGTTAACAGGGAGACTACAGTGGGTCCTACTGAAAGGTGAACTGTCAGGCTGGAGGGAGGTTACCAGTGGAGTTCCTCAGGGATCAGTTGTGGGACCAGTCTTATGTAATCTTTTTATTACTGACCTCGGCACAAAAGGTGGGAGTGTGCTAATAAAGTTTGCAGATGATACAAAGTTGGGAGGTATTGCCAATTTAGAGAGAGACCGGGATATCATACAGGAAAATTTGGATGACCTTGTAAACTGGAGTAATAGTAATAGGATGAAATTTAATAGTGAGAAGTGTAAGGTTATGCATTTAGGGATTAATAACAAGAATTTTAGTTATAAACTGGGGATGCATCAAATTAGAAGTAACGGAGAAGGAGAAGGTCCTTGGAGTATTGGTTGATCATAGGATGACTATGAGCCACCAATGTGATATGGCTGTAAAAAAAGCTAATGCAGTCTTGGGATGCATCAGGCGAGGTATTTGCAGTAGAGATAAGGAGGTTTTAGTACCGGCACTGGTGAGACCTCATCTGGAATACTGTGTGCAGTTCTGGTCTCCCACGTTTAAGAAGGATGAATTCAAACTGGAACAGGTACAGAGAAGAGCTACAAGGATGATCCAAGGAATGGAAAACCTGTCTTATGAAAGGAGACTCAAAGAGCTTGGCTCTCTATAAATATATCAGAGGGATAAATACCGGAGAGGGAGAGGAATTATTTAAGCTCAGTACCAATGTGGATACAAGAACAAATGGATATAAACTGGTCATTGGGAAGTTTAGACTTGAAATTAGATGAAGGTTTCTAACCATCAGAGGAGTGAATAGCCTTCCAAGGGAAGCAGTGGGGACAAAAGACCTCTTTGACTTTAAGATTAAACTCGATGCATTTATGGAGGAGATGGTATGATGGGATAACATGATTTTGGTAATTATTTGATCTTTGAATATTCATGGTAAATAGGCCCAATGGCCTGTGATGGGATGTTAGATGGGGTTGGATCTGAGTTACTACAGAAAATTCTTTCCTGGGTATCCGGCTGGTGAATCTTGCCCTTATGCTGATTGCCTTATTTGGGGTTGGGAAGGAATTTTCCTCCAGGGCAGATTGGAAGAGGCCCTGGAGGTTTTTCACCTTCCTTTGTAGCATGGGTCACGGGTCACTTGCTGGAGGATTCTCTGCTCCTTGAAGTCTTTAAACCACGATTTGAGGACTTCAATAGCTCAGACATAGGTGAGAGGTTTTTCATAGGCGTGGGTGGGTGAGCTTCTGTGGCCTGTGTTCTGCAGGAGGTCAGACTAGATTATCATAATGGTCCCTTCTGACCTTAATACCCATGAATCTATGAATTTGCTTGTCCAGTCTGATCTGCCAATATCCAGATTTAGCTTCTAGTACATTGAATACACTTCCTGCAGACAGTTTGTGAGTGATGTCATTTAGGATTGTAGGCTGTAGTGTTCCTGCATTATTGCTTTGGTCAGATCTTGCATGTCTGTGCTAACCTGGATCACCCAAGTGTTTTTTTCTTTACTACTGTAACCATCAACCTAACCCAGTTTGAAGGTTTCTCCTCCTTTTCAGTTATGTCCATATGCTGAAGTTCCTTCTTCACTTTGGACCTTATGGTTAATGGCAGTCACCACGATGCATGCACTACTGGCACTGCATTTGTAGATAGATTAATTGTACAATATCCTGGTAGACATCCCTTGCCTTTAAACACATCAGGAAATCTTTTCTTAATTTCCTCTGCTTTGAGGATTCCACTGACATTTGGATTTTTATCAGGTGTAATGATTTTAAAACTGTCACTCCTAATACTAGTTTTTCTGGCAGATTTAATATGTAGAAATCTAGATTCTGACATTTTTTCTTTACTTGCATTTAACATTCCACATCCCCACTATGTGGAGCGGTTGCCCTCCATACACTGCTAGTTGCACTGACACAGGTAATGTTAGTGTCCTGGTGGTTGCTAAATTCTTCTGATATTCTATCTCAGAGATGAGGTTTACTTGAGTTCCAGTGTCAATTTTCAATTTCATGTCTATTTCTCCTGGACTTATTAAAATAGTTACATATGCTTCAACATTAGAGCCCCAGGAAAATCTTATTTTTTATAATTTTTATTTCATTTTTGGGCATTTCTTGTTATTTTGTTTTATCCATCCTGCCACACTCCCATGGCATTCAGGCCCTCATCTTGGTCTTGGTCCCAGGCGGCGGGGTGTGGTAGGCCCCATGGTGAAGGGGGGGGTGAAGAATGAGCCTGCCCTGTCTCATGGGGACCATGATGGGGTCCCCACTCTAGGCATTGTGAACTGTCACATGGGGTCACAGCATTTCTCAGATTTGGCCTCGCCTCCCCTCGGTCATGATGATGGGAGGTAGCCAGGCCAAAGCTGAGTGAATGATCCTGCGTGCCAGGTGCCAGACTCTATTAATCACTATCCTAGTCCCTATTCTGTATTATAGCCCAAAAGCACACTGTGTCCTTGTGAAACTCCTCTCCCATGGAGGTATTCTCCAATTTCATGCATTGTATGCCCTATGCTTTTTTGTTTGCCAGTGTGATATGTTGGTGAAAAGTGGTGTGTTTTGTGGTACTTCGTCAATATCTTCCCTACTGCTTTGCATGATGCAAGCTACATCTGTGGCAACCCTGTTTTGTCCCTGCCTTTGCTACAAGCTTGTCTTGCAGGGATACAACATTTAAGCTGTTAAATATTAATTAGAGCAGGGACCCATGTTCCCTCTAATTTTCGACAGGCCATGTACGCAAAAAATTTCTTCTATGCAAATTTTTGTGCGTGCAGTGTTTCGCTATGTGCATGGGGTTTAGAATCTGTGTGCACATGCGCACAGCTTAGAGGGAACAGTGACAGGGACTTGACTTTAGTTCTTCCATATTCCAGGTGAATGCCCTAGACACTGAATTATAGAATCAATCTCTCTCTCTCTCTTTCCTTCTTTGGCTTCATTGGCAAGATACGTGGGGAAATGCCTAGTTTGAGAATCTCAGGTAGGTGCAGATGTGTGCTAGGGAGACAAATGGCTCAGCAGTGTCAGGAATTAAGCAGCTTTGTGTATGCCCGCTGGCAGAAACTTAGCCACCTAAAAAGCTTATCTGGTAGAAACTTAGGTGCCTAGGGAATGTAGGCACCTACAGTGTTCGGTGGCAGCTGAGTGGGGGTTTTGAGGCTTTCGGTGGTGCTTAAATGTTGGATTTAGGCACCTAAATTGGCAGTTAGGCATTTAAGTCATTTTGTGGACCTAGCTGCAAGTACCTAACATTATGGAGCTGGAACTTTTAGGGACTACCACAGTACAAATAATAATGATAACAAGTGGCCTGTCACCAGTTTTATCCTTGTCAAGATCTCAACACAGCTGTTCCCTGACTCAAGAATGGCATAAGAGGCACAGGCATCAGGCCATCCAAACTGAATCGCACGACCCCAGGCCTTAGATGTTTCTGCAATAGCCAAGCAGTTCCAGATTTTCACTGCAAAGTAACATATCCTGCAGGGAGAAGAAATGGAATTTGTGCTGTTTCTGCTGTGAGGCTCCTGCCACTTTAAAGCCAACCCAATAGAATGTGGGGCTCTGGGTTCTGTCAGGGGCAGTTGGGACCAGGCTCCAGCTGGGTTGTTACATCTGCTCTGTTTTAATTTGTTTGGATTCAGCCATTAGTTTTCTGGGACACAGACACAACAGAACCGTAGCAGAGAGGCTGAGGGGCTTAGATTCCTGTGTGGAGAGGCGAAGTCTAGGAGGCAACGGAGACAATGCTGACAGGGCGTATGTTGTGACTAGAACTGAATGAATAATTTGTAACAGATAAAGTATTCAGTAAATTTTGCCTCTTTCTGTTCACAGATTGGTGAATTTTCTAATGTTTGCCTCAAATTTCCTTTGGTCTATCGTTTGATATTCAAAATTTGAGAAATGATACAGTTCCCTATTTCGGTAAGTGTGACTCTGTTTTTCAGATTTAAAAGTTGAGTTTAATTTGAAATTTGAACTATAAATTCCAGGAGCTTTTGGACTAGTCAAAATCAATGAGGTGAATGTTTGTGGGAAGTGAACGCAAGAAATGCAAACACATCCAAAGAGAATTTAAGAATGTAAACAGATATTCCTGATCATTTTTTTCTAGTATTTGCCCAGCTCTCAGGGTAGCATTGTCTCTCTGGCACGCTGTATCCCGATGTGCCAAACATGGAGATTCTGATTCAGTCTGGACTCAGTCACCGTTTGCACTGTCTCAACAGGAGTTTGCTGAGCAAGGAATGACTAAAAGCAAAATAAGGAGTTTGGTTTATACCAAGCCAAGGACTAACCAACAGTCTATAGTTAGGAATTTTTCCTGACTAAGGAGGTGGTTGCAGTATGAGTTGAGGCTGGATCAAAGGAACTGTCCCTCCCTATGCCCTTGGGAAGTGGCAACAGAGTTGGAAGTGCTGACTAAGATGGTAGAACAGGAGATATATTAGGATATTCTACTTATGGTACTTAAATGTTTCCCATTGTTGTAGAATGAGAGCACCGTACACTTTAATGTATTTATCCACATAAAAATCTTATTATCCCTATTTGTTATTTCCCTGTTTGTTTGCAGATGTGGAACTGAGGCACAAACAAACAATCTAAATCATTTTCTTGAACTCATGCAGGAAGTCTATGGTGGAAAAAGTAACTGCACCAAGGCCTTCGAAGTCCCTGTGTAATGGCTTAACCACTGGGCTATCCATCCTCTCTACTTCAAACAGCCTACTACCCCTTACATTGTGTCTTCAGAGAAAGGCTGTTTAAGGAGCTGACTCTTCGTGTGACAATCAGGGTTACTGAATTCTCCTATTTCAATTCCTGGCAGGATTGGTTGGTGATTCTGAGGATCCCAGGAGGCTATTTCAATCTTGTAGATTCCTAAATCCATTTTAGTGGTTGGAATAATGGATTCCTAATCGATGGGGACAATGAAAAGGATGACATCCAAGACGCACCTCAGTCCCTAGGAAGCTTTGTGAGTCAGGGTAGGTTTGCTGTTCTGACGAGTGATGTGAGTTAGGAATGGTCCCTTTAGTGTAACATTCCGTGTCATCCAGAGGCTACTGAATGGCTGAGGTTGTCGTCAGTGTCCAGAAAATGAACTGGGATAGAGGTTATCTTTTTTTTTTTGCATGTGGATCTGATGCTGGTAAAGGTTCTGGCTGACAGCTCTACAGGTCGTTTACATACAGAGCAATTATGGTACAACATCGGCAACATTGCAAGATTCACACATATTGTGTGTTGCCATTGCATTTCACTCCTGTTCTGGAGGGCCCTTTCAGAGTTTGGGCTCTCTGCTGTACCTGCCAGCAATCGAGGCCGGGTGATTAGTTCCCTTTTTTGTGATGTTGACTCCTGCTCATTTGGAACTGGACTGAAACCCATCAAACTAATTCCCAACAGAGGCCACCAAATGGCTATTAGATCTGAATGACTCTCATCAGTTCATTTGCCCTGAGATAAGGTACTAGTCATTAAATACTTATAGTAGATGTCGTCTTTTCTTTCTACCTGCATATTTCTGATCAAGGTTTTGTCTTTCCCACTCCTGCAGGTTTAAAGCTTGTACCTTGTACCTTGACCAGCTGTTCTGTGATGCTACACTGGTGGTTAAAGGAAGGAGGTTTCCCTGTCACAGGTGGATTTCTGCTCCATGCTGCATTCAACATGCTAGTAGCTTCTGGATATAAGAACCAGAAACTACATACTATTGAAACAGGACAAGAAGTTATTTACTTGGGTGAAGCAACCTAGTTTAGTATACAGAATGCATAGCACCATGAAAAGACTTAATAGGAGGACAATATCTAATCTATATAAATGGCACCTTTCATCATAAAAGATCCTACAGGGAACATTTCACCTAGAAATGAAATGCAGCCAACAGGTGCAAAACACATGGTAAAACTCTAGTGGGGAGTTACCTTCACCATATCCTGCAGCACCCCAAGTTATCTCAGAGATCTCCCATCTAAACAAGCTCCTCCCCCACCCCACTGCTTAACTAGGAGAGAGCTGATAAGATCAGAGCCCCCAGCTGCAAATACCACATGTAATCTCTTAGCATGGTTGCCTCTCTTGCTGCAGGGTGCTGTTGGCCTCAGTCAGTCCATACTTCCGGGTCACGTTCACCAGCTCCTTCAAAGAGTCCCAGGACGGGGAACTTTTGCTCAAGGCTATAGCCCCCTCCATCATCCAAAGCATGCTGAATTATCTCTATTTAGAGATATCACTTACTGCAGAGACTGTTGAAGAGTTATTTATCGCATCCAGTAGACTCCAGAGCCTCCCACTCGAGGAGATCATTAGCAGGTAATGCTCAATGACCTCACTGGTCTCCTGCTTGTACTTAGGGTGGGTATGATATAAGATTGTTTGTGAGCGTCTGTATGTGCTATTTGGGTATAGATTGGTTGCATTATTTATGTATTGGGGAAAACATCTCACAGCTGCAACACAAGCATTTCAATAAAATGTAATTTAAAAATCAACACATCTGGCCGGATTCCTGCATAAACATTTTGAAAAATTCTGTTGTAGAGAAGCTGCATGACCCAGGGATAAGAATATTGTATCAAAGAGAATTTGACTTCTAGGTTGTTGAGTCAAATTCAGTTCTGAGTAGAACGTACAAAACACCAGAACAATTAGACCAGTTTTCAGTTAAGCAGAAGAGAAACCAAGAGCTTCATGTGCTTTGAAATCTGGAAGGGCTTTATCCAAGAACGGGTTGAAGCACACTGGAAAAGGGCAGTAAATGTGTGAGGGAAGTGTGACCAGCCCCTTCCCGTGTTGTATAAAGTTTATAGATTAAATACAGGGTGTCCACCCCTAGAGTTTTCAATCTGGTATCAGCAGGACATTAACATAAAATAGTCAAGGATGCCCTACCTGTTTTCTTGCAGTTTAAAGGAAATTTGTCTTTCCCAAAAATCTCATGAGATCATGTTATACAGTGTGTAAGCATGGGCAGCTATCCCCTGGCATGATGCCTTCTTCCAGAGGCACCGCCGTCCCCCTTCTCTACCTCTTCCACTCCCCCTCCTCCACTGGGGCACCAACCCTCCCTAGCAGCTGCCTGCCTGCACTCCCTAGCCCAGGGCCATCCCACCCCAGTGCCCCCAGGCCTGAGCGCTGGCCAGGCTGAGCACAGGGAGGCACAGCCCCGGTGCCCCCCAGCCTCAGAGTGCTGCGCATCATGGCTCTAGCACCCTGAGCACCCGGGCGCCCCCCTAGTGCTGGATGGCCCCATCTGCCCCAAGTCCCAGCCTCAGGCCAGCCCATCCCAGCCCCAGCCCACTTCTGAGAAGAGAAGCAGCCTGCCTGGGCAGGGGCCAAAGGGGATGTGGCAAGCAGGAGGGGGTCTTGGGGCAGAGTGTGGGGCTGTTTGCGGAGGCTTAGCCTCCCCTGGCCTGCAATATCTGCCACTCGTGTGTGTGAGAAAGGTGGGCAGTGAAGAATCACTCTTATAAATTATCCCAAGTGAAACAATTTGTTCTAGAAGATGGGGGAACTATTTATGTCCAGTCCAATAGAAGCTCATGTGGTTTGGGAGAGGTCAGGTGGTCTAATAAGGGAAGGTATTAGGCACGGGACTCCTGGGTTCTATACTTAGCTTTGCTACTGCTACCCTTTGTAACCTGGTTAGGTCACTTCCCCCTCTGTATGTCAGTTTATCATATGAAAGAATGCTCATACTAATAGTGACAGGCTTCACAGAGGAGTTGTGAGATTTGATTTATAAATATTTGTTTTTAAGTTCCCCGGGGTACTGCAGAAAGGCAAAAGTATTATTTGTGCAGTATCAGATATTAAGACAGCTAGCAACCCAGAGTCATACATAGAGAACTGGGTGAAATATTTTTGACAAATAATTTATTCTCCAAAAAATACATTTGGGTTGACCCAAAACTATTCACAAATTTCATAAGAATTTCACTTTTGTAAGTAATAAAATAGTCATCTGAACAGGGGAGTGGAATCCAAGTCTCCCACATCTAAGGAGAGTACCCTAAGCACTGAACTAATAGAATCATTCTGCTTCGGTCTCTGGCCCAATGACTATTCCATTATTGATATACAGTGGCTCAACTTCAAAAGGAGAGAATGAATGAGAAGTACCCACCCCAGATACTGTATAGCTGGATGGTTAGGGTTCTCTCCAGACAGGTGGGAAACCCAACTTCTCTAGTGACTAATTATTTATACAAGGTGGAACAGCTTCAACAGGAAAGACTAAGCGAATCCTTCCCCAAAGCATCCCACAGCCCAATGGCTATAGCACCCTCCGGAGACAGAGGAGACCAACGATCAAATTTTCTATCCAGGATCAAATCCTTCTCAGAGGAGGAAGAACATAGCTTGGGTGAGTGCCCTAACCCCTAGGCTGAAAGTTAGACAGGAGCTCCTCCATCTCCCACCACTTTGTGAATCTAGCCCAGGATGAAAGAAACATTTTGTTCAACCAAACCAAAAATTGTCAACCTTTTTGATTCACTGAAATTTTCAGATTTTGTGTTTTGGTTCAACCTAATGCAATTTTAAATGTTATTTTTAGAACTACCAGTTCCAAATAATCAATCAATCACCATGCTCTACCCAGGGACAACCAATTCTCTGACACAAATCAGGAGACTGAACTTTCCTGGGAGCTCCTCAGTGACATTTATTCCCTTTGTTATTTCTTCCAGATTCTTTGTGAAGAGTATTTCCATGGAGAACTGCCTTGGGATTTATACACTGGCTTATGCCCACAATCACAAAGATTTGCTTCATGCAGCCATGCACCCCATCAGCTTGAATTTTGGGTCCATCTCTGAGGACTATGATTTCATGTGTCTGGACCTCAGCACTTTGACCAGCATCATCTCCTCAGACGACCTTGTAATAGCCTCTGAACTGGTTGTCTACCAGGCTGTGCAATGCTGGGTGAGGTTTCAACCAGCCCAGCGCCTCCTGTGCTCATGAGGCATATCTGCCTTCCTTTCCTGACCCGTGAAGCACTTACAGAGATCCAGGCAGACTCAGAACTTTATGGGGATGTTCAGATGTGGTGGAACCAACTGGTTGGGGAAGAAAGGCTGTGGGAGAGTGGGGGACTCAGGCAGGGTATGTATGATGAGTGTATTGTGTGCATGGAGCGGTACAGGTACAGGATTCAACATGTGGAGAATGACTATTCAGAGTTTGACATTGATTCTGACTTGCTTCCTGGAATGGGTTGTTTTGATCTTTATACAGGAAGGTGGAAAAAGCTGCCAGGTTTGAAATGCCTGTGACATCCTGCCAGCACAGCTGTGGAGCACAAACTTGACCTGTCTGGAGGCAAAAACAGAGATGGCTCTTGTTCAGACACTCTTTATGAATACAATTCTTTTACTGGCCAATGGATACAGCTCCCCTCCATGTCTGTGCCCTGAGATTCACATGGCTTTCTAGCCTGTAACTTGAAGCTGTATGCTCTTGGGGGACGGAATGACAGACACGGACTCACTTCTGCTGAGAGCTTTGACTTGGTGCAGAAGGCATGGACTCCCATCTCCAACTTGCTATTTTGGCTGATATATTTTGCTTCCACAGTGCAGAAGAATAAGTTGTACTTAATCAGTGGAGCAGCTTTGGCAATAGTACCTAAGCTAGTTTATAGCGGCATTCTGACTTATGGACATTAACTTGGATGTGTGGACTCAGATGCCTCTGGATTTTAAGTGCTATGAAACAGCTGCTATCTCCATGGATAATGGGATCTGTGTTATTGGTGGGTTCTGTGAAGAAAAAGGTAGACAGCTGACTCCAAGAGGCACTACAGAAGTCTCCTTTCTGTCCAGTAGAAAATGTTTTTTCCTCAACGAAGATGGCAAAGTGTGTCAGGAAGTTGTGATTCCAGAATTACCAGAAACATTTGCCTTTGCTGGTGTGGTTTGTTGGCAGAGGAGAATCTACTTGATGGGTGGTGTAATTATCGATTACGCAACAGTAGAGATAGAGGTGGTTAGGGACTATTTAGAAAAGCTGGACGTGCACAAGTCCATGGGGCCGGACGAATTGCATCCGAGAGTGCTGAGGGAATTGGCGGCTGTGATTGCAGAGCCCTTGGCCATTATCTTTGAAAACTGGTGGCGAACGGGGGAAGTCCCGGATGACTGGAAAAAGGCTAATGTAGTGCCCATCTTTAAAAAAGGGAAGAAGGAGGATCCTGAGAACTACAGGCCGGTCAGCCTCACCTCAGTCCCTGGAAAAATCATGGAGCAGGTCCTCAAAGAATCAATCCTGAAGCACTTAGAGGAGAGGAAAGTGATCAGGAACAGTCAGCATGGATTCACCAAGGGAAGGTCATGCCTGACTAATCTAATCGCCTTTTATGATGAGATTACTGGTTCTGTGGATGAAGGGAAAGCAGTGGATGTATTGTTTCTTGACTTTAGCAAAGCTTTTGACACGGTCTCCGACAGCATTCTTGTCAGCAAGTTAAGGAAGTATGGGCTGGATGAATGCACTATAAGGTGGGTAGAAAGCTGGCTAGATTGTCGGGCTCAACGGGTAGTGATCAATGGCTCCATGTCTAGTTGGCAGCCGGTGTCAAGTGGAGTGCCCCAGGGGTCGGTCCTGGGGCCCGTTTTGTTCAATATCTTCATAAATGATCTGGAGGATGGTGTGGATTGCACTCTCAGCAAATTTGCGGATGATACTAAACTGGGAGGAGTGGTAGATACGCTGGAGGGGAGGGATAGGATACAGAAGGACCTAGACAAATTGGAAGATTGGGCCAAAAGAAATCTAATGAGGTTCAATAAGGATAAGTGCAGGGTCCTGCACTTAGGATGGAAGAATCCAATGCACCGCTACAGACTAGGGACCGAATGGCTCGGCAGCAGTTCTGCGGAAAAGGACCTAGGGGTGACAGTGGACGAGAAGCTGGATATGAGTCAGCAGTGTGCCCTTGTTGCCAAGAAGGCCAATGGCATTTTGGGATGTATAAGTAGGGGCATAGCGAGCAGATCGAGGGACGTGATCGTTCCCCTCTATTCGACACTGGTGAGGCCTCATCTGGAGTACTGTGTCCAGTTTTGGGCCCCACACTACAAGAAGGATGTGGATAAATTGGAAAGAGTACAGCGAAGGGCAACAAAAATGATTAGGGGTCTAGAGCACATGACTTATGAGGAGAGGCTGAGGGAGCTGGGATTGTTTAGTCTGCAGAAGAGAAGAATGAGGGGGGATTTGATAGCTGCTTTCAACTACCTGAAAGGGGGTTTCAAAGAGGATGGCTCTAGACTGTTCTCAATGGTAGCAGATGACAGAACGAGGAGTAATGGTCTCAAGTTGCAATGGGGGAGGTTTAGATTGGATATTAGGAAAAACTTTTTCACTAAGAGGGTGGTGAAACACTGGAATGCGTTACCTAGGGAGGTGGTAGAATCTCCTTCCTTAGAGGTTTTTAAGGTCAGGCTTGACAAAGCCCTGGCTAGGATGATTTAACTGGGACTTGGTCCTGCTTTGAGCAGGGGGTTGGACTAGATGACCTTCTGGGGTCCCTTCCAACCCTGATATTCTATGATTCTATGATTCTATGAACAGGATTTTCTACTGGGAACCAGGTGATTCCAGCTGGACCGAGTGCCAGGAATGTGTTCCCAGTATAGAGGGGTTTATCAGAATATTTAAATGTGTGACACTGAAGATACCAAAAAATACATTCTGCCCCTTCTCCAAGAAATATCTGTAACCCCTACTACCATTAGAGTTACAGATTGCCGTTTTTCAGACACTTGCTAGATCCTGAACCCTTCACAGTGCAACTAGCATTGAAATATCCCCTCCAGGAGAACTCTCTGTCCCTAAACATCAGTTTACCTCACTCATGCTCACCTGGAAATCAATGATAGTTTTAAGATCGACTTCAGTGGGATCAGAATATGTTCCACAGGATTCCATTGAATTCAAATGGGCAGCATTTGAGATAGATTATTGGTTCACACAAGGAGCTGGTTTAAATTCAGTCTCAGCATCACTTTGCTTAAAACTATTTTAATACTTCTAGACATCAGTTAAAGGGCATAAATCCTTTTCTCCTCCTTCCTTTTCCTGTCTATTGCTCTCCTCCTTTTACCCAGCTATTGAGATTAAATCCATTAGAACAAATTTCTCCGTAGGGTAACATCACTGGAGTCAGGCAGGACCGGCTTTAGGAAGTGCGGGGCCTGATTCAGTGGTGCTCCGGGTCTTCGGTGGCACTTCGGCAGCTGGTCCTTCACTCGCTCTGGGTCTCCAGCGACACTCTGAAGACCCAGAGCGGGGCCCTCTTAGACGTGGGGCCCAATTCAGGGAAATCGACCTAAAGCCAGCCCTGGAGTCAGGGGTAAATTTGGCTCATCGTATTCAGCTGGAGAATAGTTTTGTTCCCCATATCAATGTGGCTGTGTTTCAAAATAATTGTTTATGGTGGTTGCTTGGTGAAGCTACCAAACTGTTGCTCCCATGGATTATTGTAAACAGTAAGATCTTATTAAAGTCCTTTCCTTGTAATGGTCAGACATGAGCTCTCTCACAGCAGTGTCTTTCCCCAATGATAAAGCTGAATAAAGAAAATATTAAAAGTGATTTTAATATGGTCTTTGTTTTGGTAATAAAATATGAAGATTTTCACTTCCAGCCTATTCAATGATTCAAACCCAATCCTAGTCATTACCCAATTGAAAGTAAATACCATTTAGTGACTTCTCTGTAAAGAGTCACAACATGTCAGTGTAGTTCCTAGCGGGCAGGAAAGACCAATAATTTCATGGGTCACTCTATTGTCAAGCTAAGCAGAGAGGCTATTAACTGAATCACTCACAGAATCATGGAATCATAGAAATGTAAGGCCGGAAGAGACCTTGAGAATCCATTAAGTCAGTCCAGCCCCCCTGCACTGTGGCAGTACCAAGTAAACCTCAACCATCCTTGATAGGTGTTTCTCCAACTTGTTTTTAAAAGCTTCCACTGATGGATGCCCGTGTCTCCTCATTTACTTACTGCATGTCTTAAACATTGACATGGTTACCTCATTCTCATCTATGTGCCAACAGAGGAATCTGTTGACTCAGTTAAAGATCAAAATTGGAACATCTAGTATGCACATGATATCTTGATCCGGGTGCCCTAAATGCAGATCCCTGCGAACTGAGTTTGAACAGGTCATGGGTCATTATGGTTCAGGCATACCCAATGATAACGCTCGCCGCTTGCTTACATTCTGTGCCTCCCAGAATCTTTCCATTCTTGGGTCATGGTTCAAGTGGCGATGCATACAGCAGATGTCATGGATCTCTCATGGTGTCGTCACTTAGAAGGAATTGGACCACATCGTTACATGCAATAGGTATCTCTTCGCCTCTTGTAGAATATATCATGGTGCAGAATGAGCAGCAAACACAGACCACAATCTAGCGGTCACCCTTATGGTGTTGATGCTCCAGCAAGCATGTTAGCCCTTTGTGATGTTGAAGAAATTTGACATCAATGCACTCCATGTGCCAGGTTTAACCAACAGATGTCCACAACAGATTCTCAGTTCTAGATAATCTGCCAGATGATTTGGAGGTTGCCTGGTCTCTATTCACATCTACCCTCAGCCAATCTGCTGAGCAGATGATTGGGTATAGGCATCCAGAACACTGACCATGGCTATCGGAGGAGGCCTTCCAGATAATTAAATTGAAAGCCACAGCCTGCCAGCATGGTGATAAGTGCATTCATAATCAGCTGAAGCGAAAACTTAACACTCTGACACTCTGCGATCACAAGGCATATTATAACCAAGTGGCAGATGTCGTCGAATTTGGCTTAGCCAGGGGCAACTTGAAGCCAGCATTCAGCAGTCAAGAGGTAGTCACTATAAACAACATCCTGAATGACAGCCAAGGTCATCTATGTAAATCGGATGTTGATATTCTCTCACTTTGGGTGGAACATTATCTCAGTGTTCTGAACCATTCTCCAGCTGCCGCTTGTTCAGAGATGGATGATCTGGCTGTCACTGCAGTTCCGGATCCAGACATTTGAACTGATGCACCAACATTGGATGAAGTAAAGTGCACCATCTCTAAACTAAAAAACAGATGTGCAGTCGGTGCTGATGGCATCCCCCTCAGAGCTGCTAAAATGTGCTATTGATCCTGTAGCTGAATCACTTCTGGCCATCTTTCATCTGGTGTGGAGAACCTGAACCCCGCCAACCGCCTGGAAGGACAGTATTGTGACCTCACTCTGTAAGGGCAAGGGACCACGCAGTGAATGTAAGAGCTACAGGCCAATCACCCTGCTCTCCATTCCAGGGAAGGTGTTTATGCATGTTTTACTGGCATGCCAGGAGCCTGTGCTACATCAGAAGCGTCATCCCTAACAGTCAGGCTTTACAAGGAACAGGTCCACATTAGATGTCATTTTGGCCCTTTGCTTGTTGTCGGATATACATCACGAGTTCAGGAAGCCCTGCCAGTAGCGTATGTTGATCTTAAGGCTGCATTTGATTCAGTAGACCGTGTCACATTATGGAAGGCCTTAAAGTGCATAGGTGTCTCTACCACTCGGCTGGACTTGATGAGAGTCCCCTGCCTCATGTTTGTCTGGGAACCAGATGTCAGTGCCTTTTAAATCAGTATCTGGTGTTAGGCAGGGTTGTGTTCTGGTCCCTGCACTCTTTTTTCGGGCAATGGATTTCATAATGCAGCATTCCATCAGGTTCATAGGCATTGAGATCAGTGATCTCTCGCTCACAGACCTTGACTACACTGATGATGTTGTTCTTTTAGTACAGAGCCCCAACAGGTTTCATGAGGCACTCCAGCATATGGAGGAGGAGTCAGTGAAGATTGGTCTCCATGTTTCATAGTCAAAGACAGAACTGCAAAATCTAGGACCAGGTCTACCTGCAGCTCCAATCTCTTTGAACCAAAAAACCATCAAATCAGTTTCCAGCTTTTGCTTTTGGATTCTATACTTACCAGCTCCTCCAATTCTCACACGGAGGTTCTCCATCAGATTGGAATTGCAGCATCTGCCATGGGCCGTTTACTATGAATCTGGAATCAACATCATCTTAATATGACAACCAAGTTCAGGATTAATTCGAGCTGTATTCTTCCTATACCATTGTACGACTGGTTTCAGAGTAGCAGCCATGTTAGTCTGTATTCGCAAAAAGAAAAGGAGTACTTGTGGCACCTTAGAGATTAACAAATTTATTTGAGCATAAGCTTTCGTGAGCTACAGCTCACTTCATCAGAAGCATTCGGTGGATGCATCCAATGAAGTGAGCTGTAGCTCACAAAAGCTTATGCTCAAATAAGTTTGCTAGTCTCTAAGGTGCCACAAGTACTCCTTTTCATTATACAGCTGTGAAACATGGACACTACGCCACACAGACTGGACAAAAGTGGAGGCTTTCCACACAAAATGTTAACGTCATATATTGGGCATAAAGCGGAACAACTTCATCTATAATGCAGATGTTTATGGTTGTTCGGGTCTACAGACTATTGGGGCCATTGTCTGCAGGTGACGCCTTATGCTTTTTGGGCATGCGCAAGGATGCCACAAGATGTTCCAGCAAATGCCATTCTCCGGGTGGCTTGCAACATCCAGGATAAAATTCCACCAACTGAGGTGTGGAGGTGGCCCAGAGGCAGACCTCTTATTACATGGGTTCATCAAGTCTGTTCCGATGTTGGACTCTCAGGTCGTCAGGCCTTCATGGTTGCACAGGAATAGACCAAATGGCGAATGATCGCACCTGCCGACTATCTGGCTAAGCATTGAAGAAGGAGGAGGAGGAGGACAGGGACTCCACCACTTCCCTTGGAAGCCTATTCCATAGCTTAACTACCTTTATAGTTAGAAAAATTTTCCTAATATCTAATTTAAATCTCTCTTTCTGCAGATTAAGCCTATTATTTCTAGCCCTACCTTCAGTGGGCATGAAGAACAACTGATCACCATCCTCTTTACAACAGCCCTTAACACATGTGAAGACTTATCAGATCACCCCTCAGTTTTCTTTTCTCAAGACTAACCATGCCCAGTTCAATCTTTCCTCATTGGTCAGGTGTTCTAAACCCTTTGTCATTTTTGTTGCTCTCCTCTGGATTTGTCCACATCCATCCTAAATTGTGCTGCCCAGAATTGGACACAGTACATCAGCTTGGATATCACCAGTGACAAGTAGAGTAGCACAGTTACCTCCTGCGTCTTTCATACAACAATTCCATTAATACACCCCAGAATCATATTAACCTTTTTTGCAGCTGCATCACATTGACAAGTCATATTCAGTTTGTGATCCACTATAATCCCCAGACCCCTTTTAGCAGTATTACCACCAAGACAGTTACTCCCCATTTTGTAGTTGTGCCTTTAATTTTTCCTTCCTCGATGAAGTACTTTGCACTTGTCTTTATTGAATTTAATCTCACTGAATTCAGACCAATTCTGCAATTGTCAAGGTCATTTTGAATTTAAACATGTGCTCCAAAGTGCTCACAACTCCTTCCAGCTTGATGCTATCTGCAGATTTTATAAGCAAACTCTTTATTCCATTATCCAAGTCATTAACAAAAATATTGAATACTACCACATCCAGGACTGACCCCTGCAGGACCCCACTAGATATGCCTTCTCAATTTGACAGTACAGTGTTTCAACCAGTTGTGCACCCACATTACAGTAAAGGTTCTCAAAGATAATTGTTAATGGGTCCGGGATTCCTTCAGCTAGTTCTTTAAGTTCCCTATGATGAATTTCATTAGGCCCTGCTGACTTGAATACATCTAACTTATCTAAATATTCTTTAACTGGTTCTTTCCATATTTTTTGATTGCATTCCTTCCCTCTGGTTGTCAACATTAATTGTGTTGTGTATCTGGTCATCAACCTATTTAATGAAGATTGAAGCAAATTAGGCATTAAGCACCTCAGCTTTCTTGATGTCATTAGTTATTAGCTCTTCTTCCCAGCTAAGTAGAGGACTACACTTTCCTTCTTTCTCTTGCTCCTAATGTATTTAAAGAACCTCTTCTTACTGTTTTTATATCCCTTGCCAAGTATAACTCATTTTGTGCCTTAGCCTGTCTGATTGTGTCCCTACATACTTGTTCTGTTCTTTTGTACTCTTCCTTATCAATTTGACCATGTTTTCACTTTTTATAGGATTTCTTTTTGATTTTCATGTCATTAAAGAGCTTTCAGATGAAGACATATTGCCATCATACTCTTCTTTCTATCTAATTGGTAAATTTTCAGAATGGAGAGAGGTAACTAGTGGTGTTCCCCAAGGGTCAGTCCTAAGACTAATCCTATTCAACCTATTAATAAATGATCTGTAGAAAGGGGTATACAGCAAGGTGGCAAAGTTTGCAGATGATACTAAACTGCTCAAGATAGTTAAGTCCAAAGCAGACTGTGAAGAATTTCAAAAAGATCTCACAAAACTAAGTGACTGGGCAACAAAATGGCAAATGAAATTTAATGTGGATAAATGTAAAGTAATGCACATTGGAAAAAACCCCAATAATACATACAATATGATGGGATCTAATTTAGCTACAACTAATCACGGTTGGAGTCATAGTAGATAGTTCTCTGAAGACGTCCACGCAGGGTGCAGCGGCAGTCAAAAAAGCAAACGGGATGTTAGGAATCATTAAAAAAAGGGATAGAGAATAAGATGGAGAATATCTTATTGCCCTTATATAAATCCATGGTACGCGCACATCTTGAATACTGCATACAGATGTGGTCCCCTCATCTCAAAAAAAGATATGCTGGCATTAGAAAAGGTTCAGAAAAGGGCAACTAAAATGATTAGGGGTTTGGAACGGATCCCATATGAGGAGAGATTAAAGATGCTAGGACTTTTCAGCTTGGAAAAGAGGAGACTAAGGGGGGGGGTATGATAGAGGTATATAAAATCGTGAGTGGCGTGGAGAAAGTGAATGAGGAAAAGTTATTTACTTGTTCCCATAATATAATAACTAGGAGTCACCAAATGAAATTAATGGGTAGCAGGTTTAAAACAAATAAAAGGAAGTTCTTCTTCACTCAGCGCACAGTCAACCTGTGGAACTCCTTGCCTGAGGAGGTTGTGAAGGCTAGGACTATAACAGGGTTTAAAAGAGAACCGGATAAATTCATGGAGGTTAAGTCCATTAATGGCTATTAGCCAGGATGGTAAGGAATGGTGTCCCTAGCCTCTGTTTGTCAGAGGGTGGAGATGGATGGCAGGAGAGAGATCACTAGATCATTACCTGTTAGGTTCACTCCCTCTGGGGCACCGGGCATTGGCCACTGTCGGTAGACAGGATACTGGGCTGGATGGACTTTTGATCTGACCCAGTATGGCCATTCTTACGTTCTTATGTTTCCTTTGCATTGGAATAGTTTGCAGTTGTCCCTTTAATATGGACATTTAAATTCCCTCTTCCCATATAAAATGGGAATGGAATTAAGTTACCGAGGACATTGGTCCATTGAATAACAGATTCCTAGAAACTGAGTCCCACCTAGTCTATCCCCCTCAGCCTAGACAGAATACCAGACTACCAGCTATTTCCTAGGACTTCATCAAGCCTAGTTTTATATGTCCCAAGTAAGGGGTTTTCTGCTACTCTTCCTGGGAGGAAATTTACAAGTTATTTCTGATATCCAGTTTCACTTTGCCCTTCTATAATTGCATACCATTTCTCCTAGTTACTGACCTTTTTCAAACTGTAAAAAAATTCCTCTCCTATCTTGATGTTTATATTCCTCTAATAGTGTTAGGTTGTTACCATATGTCCCTTTCACTTTGGCATTATTTAGGAAATTTCAACATATTTGGCTCCTTTTGAATATTTACTCACACATTGGTCTCTCCAGACTCTAATCATTTTGTTGTTGTTTTTTTTTTCTCTGAACTTTCTCCAGTTTTCCAATGCTCTTCTTGTACTTGATTCTCTGTCACTATAAGTGAATTCAAAAAGGCAATGGATTTACAGAACTCCTCTAAGACCTGTCTTGTTGAGTGTACCATAGTGAGCACTGAATGTGACAGGGCTTCATTTAACCTAAACCTTTAAAAAAAAACCATAAGGAATAAGGCAAATCTACCTGGAACTCTGCCTCATTCAACCAACTTTTTGTATTTTGTTAAAATTTGGGGGGGGGAGTTAAAAATTGGCTTATCTATTCTCTGAATTCTTTCAAGTTCCCAAAATGTTCAGGAGTTGTAAAGAGCTGGTGGTGTCCATTTTCCAGTGTCCTTCAGATCTCCTAAATTCTTACAGGCAACTGAGTGATATCTGTTCTAACTGAGATGCTCAGAGGTTTAAAATTTTAAATGCTATTGGATGAGGTTTTCAAGGTTTAAGGTTCACCAATCCCATTGAATTTCAGTGAGATCTTAATGGCTAAATCTCTTAGATACCTTTGGAAATCCCATCTTTCAAACAGCGAAGATATGCATGCTTCGTTCCTGTAGATTTCCTATGGTCTGCAAAGGCTCTTGCAGATTTACCAGTGATTTTCCTACAGAGACCTGCCTAATTGAATTAGTTGGGATTTTAAACATTTGTTCTATATTACAAAATTCCACACACATTACTTAAGCATGCATGCAAGGTGCCATTAGAACACTGGACGATCATTATTAAAAGTTCCATTATGAGTTCTAGGTAGCCTATATATGTGGGAAAGATATAGGTATGGCTTAAGACAATAATTCAAAAGCTTACAGGTCTCAAGGCTATAAAGAAAATAGAGGATCCAAACTAACTAAGGCCCAAGGTTTAATTACTTGACATACGTAACTAACCCATAAATGACTCTATATAACAAGATGTCACAAGATGGAGTGATATTATAAATAAGTGTTACTAAACTGCTGACAGGTGACTACAAGATCAATGGTGACCAGTTTATACCAGCTTTAGACATTTTAAGTTAGGGTCATCAGCAGATGTTCCATCACAAGAATGCCATAGTAACTAACTGATGTACATGCTATTAAGCTTGAGGTAAGAGTCCTAGTAACATGTAGGAGAAGGCCACCATGACATTAGTAGGGCGAGGAGATGCAGATAAGGAACAGGGGCTCAAATCTCTACCGAAGATACTGTAGGCATAGTAAGTATCAGCAAAACAGATTATAAAAGCTGTATCTTGGCCTGAATGCCAGAGGAGATGTCAGGATGACAGCCACTCGTGAGGATGATAATGAGGACAATGACTAATACGTTATTGTTTTCCCACAAGGTATGGTGTGAGTATATGAATACTTATTCATATACTCACACCATACTATTCTTACTTATTCATACTATACTCATTTTATATCATTTCTTCCTTCTTTCCTGGCTTGAAGTGTTTGTGACTTTGCTAACTGTGCTAATAAAGATAGGACATGCCTTATGGCTTTTTAACTAAGTGTGAACGTCTCTACCATGGACATCTGGGTTCCCATCCTAATAATAATTCTCACAACTCTGGGTCTGATCCTGAGGCAGGACCCTGCCAAACCACAGAATGTTAAATTGGGGGATTCTAATTAATATAAAAATCAATCAATCAATCAGGATCCAACTAAAAAAACCTCAGCATACAAAGTACTGTTTTCAAACTCTTCCATCTCACTTCACTCCAAACAGATTTTCACTAAAACACCAAAAGGCACATATCTGGCTTAGGACACTGCATCCCTCTGCCAAATAACAGCTTTCTAACCTCTCCCAATAAGTGTATTTTTTTTTCATATCTTTCGTTACCAAAAGCAGCAGAACCCTTTCTACTTTCATGTAGTCTACTGTCTACTTTCCAGAAAAAAGTCAACATGAGGCAGACACCAGACCTTGAAAATTCCAGCACTGAAGGTGAAAGTTTGAGGAAAAATAGTTCCATTCTTAAGGAACTTTTCCAGGCAACCTATCATTGTTTATGGATTAGTTATCGCTTAATGCAACTCATGGTGAGTGCTGACACTTTGGGTTCTTTTTCATGGTCCAAGGTTCTCAGTCCTTAATAACTACACACAATGCGGTAAAACTTTTCAGTTGGTATAAACTGGTGTAGCTCCACTATCTTCATTAAGAAAAGGGAACGTTGGTTTTGTAACTTGCACTAGAGTTACACCAATTTACACTGGTTGGACCTCTAGCTTTACGCATGCGGGGAACACTGCAAGTTACAACAGCAGCTTTTTTTTTAGATCATATCTAAAATGATGGAAACATTAACAGGGTTCTAACCAAAACACTTGCTCACAGAGTTTCTAATTGTCTAAAGTCAGTTTTCTCTGTTATATACCGACAGACAAAACACAGAAAAAAGATTTTGTATTATATATATATAATTATCTAGAATAATATATAATATCTATCTAAAAATGCTCACTTTTAAGACTGGGAAATGGGGTAGATGATGAGTTATCTCAATGCTAAAATGTGGCTCCTTCCTCAAACAGGCAGAGTCCCTGGTCTACTGGATGTCACAAGATAAGATAAAAGAGCAGACTCAAAGAAAACAAGAGCAATAAATAGTGTATACTATGCCTTCCACTTGGATTACTTGAGGTCTCATTTTTTCTCAGGCCACAGAATTTTACCCAGGCTATATATGGCAGCTCTTTTTCAGAGCTTTCCAATAGCCTTTTTAGCCCAAATCGTCCTCCTTCATAAGCAGAGCAACTTTGTGCACAATTTGTAACATGTCTGAAAGTTCGGTCCTCAAAAGTTCAGGAATACATCATTTCCTCCTTGACATTACAAGCCTTTCATTGAGGCTAACAGGCTCTCTTTAAACTCTAGGTCACAGTTCACTGGTCTAAAAGGCCTTTGCTTTTTTAACCATGTCTTTTCCACAGGTAGGCCACGTCCTTCCATTCCATTGTCATGACAAATCTCAAGTCTATCTGATCTTATATGCATCAACTATAATTCTAGATGCGACTATACCAAAGTCGCAGTAAGGGATTTCTAACCCCACGACACTCATTCTCCCTGACACCTACTCTCCTGCAGCCCTTTATCTACCTCCCATCCTTTTTGTGATTTCCAATCTTCCCAAGCCCTCACCACCATCAACTGTTATTGATTCCCAGAACTCCATTCTCTCCATCTTCAACACCTTTGCCCTTCTCTCTCCTGATGCACTGTCCACTCCTCCAAGCCACAACTTTGGATCATGCCTTACATTTGCTTCTTTCTCTCCTGACCCTAAGCTCTTTAGGGTATCAGCCTTAAGTAAAATGGCATATATTGACCGCCTAGTCCATTATTTGAAACCTAAAATTCCTCTTGATTCTCATCATAGTTTGGGGGAAATGCAGGGTCAGACCATTATATTGTATTATGCCAGCACATTCTAGCCCAAGGTACTCTTCTCCCTAGACCTCTGGGATCAGATATATTGTGCAAATCCGATATACTGTGCAATGTTCAAAGCCGATATTTGAATTTTGAAGCCTGCAATTCCAAACTAATAGTGGATTTAAAACAGTGTACCTCAGCCTCTTTGTAGTGGTCTGACAGCCTTTACTACAAGCAGACAGACTCCGCGCAAACTTATTGTATGGCACATCTGAATTCTATTTAATCCTAAAAATCTTACTGAAATAAATTACTGTTATTACTTCAGATGTAATCTCTATTCTCTAAATTATTACCTCCACTTCTTACAGATAGATGTACATGGATTATTACTACAATTCTGGGTAACTCATATTTGAGAAATACTAATAGAAATGAGCTTATATTGAAACACCATGGTTTCTTATATTTCCTTTATAATGATGGGAGCAGCCAACTGTTAAGTTATAATTCTACGCAACCATACCACATGCACAGTCTCTAAAGTGTGGTACTTGAAAAAGTAATGTCACAATGTCAACAGGAAGCCTGTTCCCATTGAAGTAGATGGAATTCTATGCCCTATGCTATACAAAAGTCAGAGAAGCTGATCATAATGGTCACTTCTGGCCATAAAAATCTATGGGTGAAATCTTGGTTCTATTGAAGTCAATGGCAAAACACCCATTAAATCTTTTTTCTTTAAGTCTCTACCAATTTATTCTCATATAGGATTAATCTATGTGTTTGGTTATATTAATGTGGCCTAATTTTAAAGCTTGCATTTTTTTCTTAGAAAAAGTACCTTTTGAGGATACTTCGTGAAGCCTGGCCCATTAATCATTTGAGCAGCTTACCAATGGGTCATGGATGATTCTCCATTACCAGTAATTTTAAAAATCAAGATGGTTTTTCCCCCCTAAAAGATATGCTCTAATTCAAGCAAGAATTAATTTAGGGAAATCCTATGGTCTTTGTTCTACAGGAGGTCAGACTGGATGATCACAATGGTCCCTTCTGGCTTTATAAGCTATGAATCTACGAAACAGAGCAGAGGACCAAAGGTTCTGTGCTGTAATAGATTCCCCTGACCATGTCAAACATACTCTGTCTCTACCTTCTCCATGCATACTCCCAATGGGGTGCTTCCAAGGCAGAGTTCCATATATGGGGTCTACGCCCCTTCTCAAAAACGTCCCCCACCCTGTTCAATGGAACCTCACAAGTTTTATAGTGTGCAAGGTGCACAAAGGGCCAGTAAAATCAAGAAGCTTCATGGAGAGGCTTCCGAGTTACTCCATGCCCTAGCAGGTAAGAAAGTCAACCACTTGGGCTGGACATTAGCCTGAAGATTTGGCCCTCATTGGCTGCTTATGTTAAAATTCTCCGGTAATGTTTGCTGGCAAAACGTAATAATGCCTGAACAGTTGGTACTATTCAAAAAGGTATATTTTTTAGAGTAACTAACAACTGCTGAGAAGCGTCCACTACTTACTATGATATTCTGGCCAATACTTCCAAAAGTAAATGCATAAAGTAAGGCTGCTAAATCCATATTTAGATATCTAAGGTGGTTTGATTTTTCTGAAGTGTTGAGAAGCGAGCAGCAAGCAGCTTCCAGTGGAGTCCATAGAATCACATGGGTGTTAACCGAGAGCAAATTTGGCCCTCTTGGTTCCAGTTCAGTTTTCCTTGAATTCTCTGCAGCAAATCCAATATTTCAGCATTCTGTACTCTACAATGAAAACGTTGACAAGTCCTGAACTACAGGGGTGCAAGTGGTTGCCATTCTAAAAACATCCCTCAGCCCCACAAAAATACAAAATGTTAACCTTCTTATGTGTCTGTGGTAATCTCTCTGATGCATGCAAATTAAGCAAACACTGTATCATCTTTCATTTGTATGCATTTGGCATCTGTAATAAGGAAACTCACACGATCTTCACTTGGCACATAATGGATCAGTTTGAATAAAAAAAAATGAAAAAAACTTTTTGCTTCCTTTTGCCAAGTTTTGGTCAACATGATTGATACTGAAGAAAGTAATGCTGCGGGGGGAGTTCTCACGGCCAAAACACCCTATTTTATGTTCATTAAGGCCCCAGGTTCTTATTTGCCTTTACCTTTAGAATAACCATATCTATCTGCCACAGAAACCCTGTTTGGATTGTGTTTGCTCTCCCTGATTGGATTCGAAATGAAAAGTTGTCTTTCTCCATGGGCCGATTGCTTTTCAGTGTCTAATCGGCAGTATGGCCTGAATCCCAATTACAGGTTAGGGACTTGATGAATCTACTTCAAGAATATTAATTTAATGCTTGAAATGCCACCAAATAGAGTGAATGTATTATGCTGGACCTTGCTGCATGACATATCTATTTGATGGTATTAATCCTAAGGAAAAAATGCAAGCTTTAAAATGAGGTCACATTAAGAAAACAAATACACTGCTTAATGAGAATAAATTACTAGAGTTTTAAAGGGACAGGTTTGGGGGGGGCAGGTTTTGAGGGGGGGTTTTTTGTATTATTTGAAACAAAATCCAATAAAGCCATGATTTGTAAAGTAATGATGTGTCACATTTTAAATGACTCTTACCTAATGATAGTAAAAAAGACCTATATCATGGGCACATGAGAACGTGCTCACATCTTATTTAGTTAGATCATTTTTCCAAGTTGTGCTATAGAGAACTATTCTCCCCCCCCCCCCGCCCTCCCCATCTCTGCGAGCAGCATTTTTTGAGAATCCAATGGAGCTGCAACCATAGACTCTCTCACACGAAGGAGGAGTTACTGCTACCACTGCCTACAGAGAAATGCCCCACGTCTTTTTCCTTCTCTGTTTGATTTCCAACCTCCTTTATCAGCGAAAGATGCTCATTTAATCTCCTGATTTTTTAAAATAAATATAAAAAGAAACTTTTTGATTATTTTCTGTAAGCGAGGACTGGCCTGTCTCCCAAGGTTTGTGAGAGTGAGGGATCGTCCTTCAGGATAGGTTGTAGATCCTTGATGATGCATTGGAGAGGTTTTAGTTGGGGGCTGTAGGTGATGGGTAGTGGCATTCTGTTACTTTCTTTGTTGGGCCTGTCTTGTAGTAGATGACTTCTTGATACCCTTCTGACTCGGTCAATCTGTTTCTTCACTTCACCAGGTGGGTATTGCAGTTTTAAGAACTCTTGATAGAGAATCTGTAGGTGTTTGTCTCTCTCTGAGGGATCCACTAGCCGTCATCTACAGCCCCCAGCTACAGCTCCCAGCTTGGGAGACAGGCTAGTCCTCTCTTACAGACAGCCCCTGAACCTGAAGCAAATACTCACCAGCAACTACACACCACACAACAAAAACACCAACCCAGGAACCAAATCCTGCTACAAACCCCGGTGCCAACCCTGTCCACATATCTATTGAAGGGACACCATCATAGGACCTAACCACATCGTCAAGGGCTCAGACACCTGCACATCTACTAATGTGATATATGCCATCATGTGCCAGCAATGCCTCTCTGCCATGTACATTGGCCAAACTGGACAGTCTCTATGCAAAAGAATAAATGGACACAAATCTGACATCAGGAATCATAACATTCAAAAACCAGTAGGAGAACACTTCAGTCTCTCTGGTCATTCTATAAACAGACCTAAAAGTGGCAATTCTTCAACAAAAAACTTCAAAACCAGACTCCAACACGAAGCTGCAGAACTGGAATTTGCAAACTGGATACCATCAGATTAGGCCTGAATAGAGTCTGGGAGTGGTTGGGTCATTACAAAACCTAAACTTAATTTCCCCAATACTAATTTCTCCCTGCTGTTACTCACACCTTCTTGTCAACTGTCTGTAATGGACCACTCTCTTACCACTTCAAAAGTTATTTTTCCTCCCTTGGTAGCCTGCTGTTAATTGATTTATCTCATTAGATTGACCGCACACTTGGTAAAGCAACCCCCATCCTTTCATGTATTTATACCTGCTCCTATGTTTTCACTCCATGTATCTGATGAAGTGGGTTCTAACCCACAAAAGCTTATGCCCAAATAAATGTGTTAATCTCTAAGGTGTCACAAGGACTCCTTGTTATTTTTGCTGCTACAGACTAACATGGCTACCACTCTGAAACCTGTCTTCGATTATTAACATCCTTGACTTACATGGGGTAGAGGGAAAAGAGAAGGAAATACGAAGAGTTTTTAAAAAGGCCTTGAATCATTTGTACAGCTCCTCTGGCATTTCCCAATGTTATATGTGGTGGTGTCTTTGTCATTCCACCTCAGAGTCCTTACTACTGCCCTCTTTGAAGCTTGGATAGTTACCTGGGAGATTAGTACAAGGAGAGAGGCATATGGCCACAGATGAGATCAGTGAATGGGAGAAGTCCTGCAAGTGTATTCGCCAGTGCTTGAACTTGCTTCCCCCTTGGTTTACCAGGGCCTGGATGTGTTAACTTTTTGGTCATTTTGCTAAACCTATGCATCCTCCTAAGTATTTGGGCATGAGACAGTTTGAGTGAGGATGTTTTTAATCATCACTGAAGCAGTGACAGATGAGTTGTTTATTTACTTTTGGTGGAATAGGGAGACTATTTTCATATGCAATACTGGTTTGATATTGCTTGTTTTAATTCATGCCAAGGTGCAGGGAGCACAGGATGGATGCCTGTTAGTCAGAATATCTTTTAAAATAACAAACTGAAAAACTAAATACATCTCTCCACTAGCAGTCTTTTGGGAAAGAAACATACTTATCTGCTTAAAGGATTCAATCCTACCCCACTGACTTGAATGAGAGTTGGTTCAGACTCAAAAACATGGTGCTTCTCTGAAGGGTGATTCTAAATACTTCACAGAGAGGTTCCATGTTTATTGTCTCATTAACTCTTTATCCCATCTGTGCAGTTGAAAAGTAGGATTTTGTTTGTAGCGGTTTTTGAACTGCCATCCTGGGATCTGAAAACCAAACTGCTTGTTCATCAGCAATAAACAATGTGTAGGAGACATCCTGCCCACAATAATATCTGGGCAATTCCTCCATCCTCAGTTTCTGTCTCCAGGTGCACTTTCCAACCCATTGGATCAGATTTTCATCTCCATTACACTGATATGAATCCAGACCAATCCCCTTGTCTTGAACAATTCTGTAAAGTCACCAGCAATCTCTTACTTGCTAAGCGGAATTTCCTTTCCATTGTCTAAATATTTTTCACATATCACTTGTTTTAGCAGAGCTCTCTGCCTGTAGATCCTAGCTATAAAATAATACCAGTGCTTGAAAGTTAATGACCCTCCAAAAATTATTTCAAATTACCGACAATTGAAAATAACTTTTTATTGAAATTGATTGATTGACATTGGAACACTTTATTCAAGGCTGACTAAGCCAGGAGACTGAAAAATATAAGTTGAGTTAATAAATACCTAATATGTTCCTTTTGAATAGTGTTATGGACTAAGAACATCCATAGTATCCCATACAAAACAGCTGTTGGAAAGTCCAGCCATAAAACTATCAGTGTTTACAAGATTTTATTATATAAACCTAATGGCTCCCACAGTTTTAATGCATTAACTTCCCTGCAAAAAATAGTATTCTCTGTTGCTTATGAACAGATAGCCCATCTCCCTAAAGGAACTTTTATTCCTACAAGCCATCAATGAAATAAAAACTAGTGATGCATTTTATTTCATTACTGCTTCTTGAAGAAACAGATTTTATTGTAATATTTCATACACTATCTCCTGCTGGCAATGTAAAAAGTAATTATTTAATAAAATTTAGCAGAGTCTTTGCAAACCTGATAAAAAATAGCAAAGCAGGCCAGTGAATACAGTTTTCACTTTTTAATTTACCACTTAAAGATGCTGTCAAGAGGCTAAATATGGAATCCACCTTCCTCCATTCCATTACCATTTGGTGCACCTGCCTTGTTTTCCCAAAAAACAAAGATATGTTTGAAATATTCAACAGAACAATGTGAAGAGCCCACAGGAGCAGTCAGAAGAAAATGCATTGGAAGAACTCATGTCTAGAGCTAAGCAACATTTTTCAGTCAAATGGTAAATAAAAAATAGAAAAGATGTAAACAATTTGTTTTGACTTTTCATTTTTAAACATTTTAATTTGAAAAATAGTTGGATTGTTTAATAAATTATTTTTAAAAAGAAAAACCACAGAAAAATGGAATGAAACAAATTGAAAAACTGAAAAATATTTTGTTTTGGCTGTAACAAAATGTTTCATTTGACCCAAAACAATTTTGTTTTTCAGTTTTTTGTTTTAGTGAGAGAAACTGAAAAAATTCACTGTAAGGAAACTGATTTTTTTTTTTTTTGTTCAGCCACCAAACCAAAAAAAAAAAAAAAAATATTTTCACAGCTGTACTCACCGCTAACTAACTAAATGCAGTTTGAAATGGAAATGACCTGCCTCTTATGTTGCGATAGATTCAATTTACATAGTGTGCAAACTCATGTGTAGGAAGTTACTAGGAAGAGAGAGCTGCATGTATGTTTTGGAAAGTTTTATGTGCTGTCCTTAAAAAGGAAGGATGAGCTTGTGTTTAAGGAACTGACTTGAGAACCATGAGATTTGGGTTGCAACACATTACTCTGCCACTAATTTTCTGGGTGACTTGGGACAAGTCACTTAATCTCAATGTTACCCTTCTTCCAGATGGAGCCGGCAGCAACAAGAGCTAGGTTCAGTATCTAGGGGTTCCTTTTCAACAATACAACACAAAACTGGCTCGAGCCTCAACCCAGTGACCTGGGACAATTACATACCATCCCCTGGGTGCCTCTCAGAGGCAATACTTCCCGTCTCGCTAGCACAGCGTCTGAGTGTAGCAAAAACTTTTAATAAAAAGGAATTAACTCAGCATTAATTTAGGAAAACATTGCAACTGGGGTTCATAAACCTAAACCATGAGTAAAAAACCCACCCCCTAGTAAGTTGGGCAATGTCCTTTTCCCCTCAAGGTCTTAAGTCCAGCAAACCCAAAGTCCCTTTAATGTGCTCATCCCTTCTCTGTACCCCACTCACAGTTACTGTCCTTGGCCAGTGCAGCCCCAGAGTTCAGAGGTTCGTCCACCTCCCACCTTGTGCAGAAGGCAGTGAGGGGAGGTAAGGAGGCACCTTACATGCTGCACTTCTCAGGCACTCGCTCATCATCCCAATGGCTGATTGCCATACCTCTTTGGGGCTCAGCTCTAGCCTCTCCACCAGCTTCTCTGCTGGCTGCTTGCCACACTTCTCCACCTGCTAGCTACTTACCACACCTCTCTGCCAGCTACCAATAACAAGGAGACTGTGGATCCAACACCAGCCACAAGTGATCATTTGGGCAAGCAATCCCATCATGCGGAGCACCTAGGCAGGGTGGGTGTGTCCATGCAAACAAGATCAGCTTCTGAAGTCTTTTTCCACAGTTCACCACTAGATGTCAGCAGAGAGCTCATTCAGACTCTGCTTACATTTCTGTATCTCATTTTCATCTGTAAAATGGGGATAACAATATTTCCTTTCCCCCACCATTTGTCTGCTTTGTTTATTTATGCTGTAATCTTTTTGGGGGTAGGGACTGCTTTTTACTACATGTTTGTATGGCACCCAGCACAGCGGTTCCCTGATTTTGGTTTGGACCTGTAGACAATACTTCTACTAATAATAATAGTGAAAGTTCCATTGTGGCTACTTTGAAAGGTCTGTTGTCACCAATAGTAGAGACTAGTGGAAGTTATAAAATTGGAACCCTCAAGATAAATTCAAAAGCAAAGCCTGTACTGATCAGTGTCTAATCAGGAGAAGAGATAGCTCAGTGGTTTGAGCATTGCCCTGCTAAACCCAGGGTTGTAAACTCAATCTTTGAGGGAGCCATTTAGGGATCTAGGGCAAAAATTGGGGCTGGGTCCTGCTTTGAGCAGGGGGGTTTGGACTAGATGACCTCCTAAGGTCCCTTCCAGCCCTGATATTCTATGAGTTCCATAACATACTGAAGGTCCTATAGCTGTGAAGAGGCTCCCTTGTTATCCCCAGCATAAAAGACACCCAATAGCTGCATTACAAGACCTGATTTGATAAATGAAGCAGTAATTGTTACAAGAGGGGACTGACAGATACATACATGAGCTTTCTGCAAATACATAACTCTAAATGTGGCTGTAGGAGTGGTCCATTGTGATGTTCACTCATAATGAAACTTCTAGTGACCTTTGCACAATGAGCATTGAAAGGGGTAATGATGTTGCACTTCAAGCTGGAGGTGTTAATGCTAGCCCCAGGAGACATACAGGGCCTAGCTCTGATCAAGCTATCACACTAAAAATGGAGTATAGCTGCCGAGCCTCATATATCTATCATGTTGAACAGGATTGTACACAGAGCAGCAAACACTTCCTGCCACTCACGCTGCCAAAGCGACACTATTTTTAGCATGATATCTCTACCAGAGTTAAGGTAGGTACATCTCAAGCTGATATTTACATCTCCGGTTTGAAGTGTAGATATGCTTCATTCTTTTGAGATGCTCATGCCTAACCACGCTGTAACAGCAATAGACAAAATAGAACATACATTAATATGTCTTACTTAGAATAGAGCATTAGCACTGTAGCAGGGTGGACAACAGCTCGGGCCCAGAGGGATTAAAAACAGCCATGAGAGAGGGCTCTTGCAGAAGAAAGGCAGCGGGGCTGATTGGGAAGCAGCCTCAGCTGGGGGTCACGCCCCAGTCTGGGCCTAGCTGGTTCTATAAAGGCTGTGAGCCAGAAGCCTAGAGAGAGTTTCTCTCTGTCTTGAGTCAGAGAAGGGCCTGACTTCAGGTGCTTAACTAAGTATCTGGAGGGGAGCAAGGCTAGGGGCAGGCCAAGGGAGATCTGGCTTAGGAAAGTACCAGGCTGCAGGCCTGGTAAGGCCTATTAGATACTGAGGTTGCAGGGGGCAGCCCATGGGTATCCAGAGGCAGCAGGTCCAAACCCCCTTACCTGTGATGAGTGGCTTATACTGCAGTCTGCGCCCAGGGAACAGGAGCTAGTTTGTGACTGGTAGTAGCCTGGGACTGAGGTGAGGTAGGAATAGTGGGTGGGGGGTTCCCCTGAGAGGGGGAGACCCAGAACTATGGGGGTACTGCCAGGGGGTAGCACCCAGTGAAAAGGGCACCAGGGTCCTGGGAGAGACATGGGAGCCATCAGCAAGGTGAGACACCAGCCTGAAGAGGGTTCTCCAGAGGCTGGAATGCTAATTCTCTGAGAGGACCAGCAGGAGGCGCCACTGGTGAGTCTGAGCCCGGTTACAAGCACATTCACTGCACGTAGCATGTCATTTTAGATGAACTTTTTGAGTCAGGCTAAAATTGACCAATGTTACAGAGGTGTCTATGGCTAGATTGCAGGTACATAGCTGAACTGAGCTGAAAGTAATACATAATATCAAAAGCTTATTGGCATTCAGAAAGTGATGTTTTTAGCTTGTAACAGTGATATGAAGCATTTCAGAGTAGCAGCCGTGTTAGTCTGTATTCGCAAAAAGGAAAGGAGTACTTGTGGCACCTTAGAGACTAACAAATTTATTAGAGCATAAGCTTTCGTGAGCTACAGCTCACTTCATCGGATGCATTACATTGCATGATATGAAGCAGAGTTTTTACTGCTTGTGGGTATATATTTCATTTGTGACCTGGAAAAGGAGGACAAAATGTTTAATACAGAAGCTTCACAAATTAAACAAAGATCTTAAAGAAATTCTGTACCTTTAGATCATCAAAATCTACCATAACAGATGATGGTAGGTTCAGTTGCATACCATTCTGTTTTATCCTGTACGGAATGAGATCATTTAATAGGTAAAACAGAGAAGGGACTAAGATATTTCGAAAGGAAGAGCTCTCATGATAAAAACTCAAACTCATGCATGTCCACATTTCAGTAACCCCCTTAAAGAGCTACTCACACACAGTGCTAGCAGAGTGCTGATTATTCTTCAAGAAGGCAGTAAAAAATGGGGAAAATTATAATTTGCCCCTCTTTTAAAGAACTTGTGGAAGAGAGGTAATTTATTGTTTACTGACTGGAACAATGCACTCAAAGTTTTAATGCTTTCTGACGAAGTAACCTCACAGGCTTCAAATAGGTTTCCCAAGAAACTTAAAGTCTTCATAGCCCAGACAAAAGTTAAATGGTGACTATCTGAAACAATGGTCTCTTACTTAATATATCAATCAGAGATTGCATAGGCCCACCTCCCCCAACCCCATGCCTTTTGCTCCTTCCTACGCTTATTATCACTTTTTTGTTAGTGTGGAACTAAATGTTTCCTTAAGGGCACTTTGATTACAAGAGAAATCGGGTATGAAAGACTGTTAAGCTGAGAGGCCATTTATATCATCACCAATTATCTCTCAGAACTTGAACTTTCTCATCCTGCAGCCACTTCTTGGCAGCGCTGCTTATCATTAAGGCTATCAAGGCTGATGATAAACATTTTTCTGATTCTTGACAATAACATTTTGGACTACAATAACCTAGAGTAACCAGGGATGCCAAGATCTAGCATCCCTGGTTACAATCTGTTATTTTGCTAATGTATAGATGTAGTATATTGATATCTTTAGTTAAAGGGGGAAGGGAATAAGAAAAGTGTAAAAATAGAAAGGAAGAAGAAACTTAGTCATAAGTGAAAGAGCATAAAAATTTATCTACCATTTTGAGGAACACTAACCATATAATATAAGGTATGAGGATAATTTGATTTTTAATCTGGAAAAGTGTAGGTTGAAGCCAAAGGATTAGAACTCTACAGATCCCTTTTGTTGGTATCCAAGGAAGACCACAGAATAATTGAATTATGTCAGTATAACAAGAGGATTTAGTCATTTTCTCATTATTTGTCCAGGCTTTGTCCCATAGTGGTTCATACTGTACCACTCTGTGCTTTTGTTGCAATCCTTGTACAAGATTTCTTTATAAAATTGCTCTCAATTTAGGTTTTATAGACAGCTATTGATTAAAAGATCAAGGCCCAAATACTGTGGTCTCTTTTAAAAACCTCCCTCTGAAGCAAATACCCTTTTGGATAGATGGTGCCATATTAGTGCACTGGATCTTCTTGTTTCACATTTGGGAAGTAGTACACTTTGAGACATGCAATAGTGATGGCAGTTACATCCAATCATTTCACTTTTTGTTCTTAGATTTTGTTCTTTGAGGGGTTTTTAAGTTAAATTCGAAGGAAGGAGGAAAATCTAATCTGACATGGCCATTTAACCCCAGTTCCAAATCAGGCCTTGCAAGTTATTTAGTGGTTTCTCTTTTAATAAGTCAATTCAGAAACTTGTAGAAATAAGCAAACCCAGCAGTAAACCACAGAGTATTTCTTCAGCTTGGTTTTTATTTTTAACCTGACTATGAAATAGGTCCCAATTTGGAATTTCCAACATAATTCACCCAAAATAGCAAGAATGAATGAGCTGTCATAAATTCTCTCTCCAACTTCTCCATACCCACTAGCTAGTAAAAACTCCAGCCACAAATGTTTTGTTTTTAATATTAAAATTTCATATTTATAGCATCTATGGGAGTTCAAAATTGTCCATGACCAATCGGTTGTAGTCTTAACATACCCCTATAGTTAGAAAGCAAACACAGAAACAACAAAAATGAATAAAACCTTCTAGTTTGTTCTACAGATGTGGTTCTTATCTGTTACAGTAACACAAGTGTTTGTACCATTATTATACAGTCCGGGGGGGGGGGGTATTTTTAAATAAAGATACTTCTATTATTCCTAAACATAGGCACAGTTACTGTGTGTGTAAAGAACCATACATCCAGTGGTCTTGTGGAAAAGCATGGGATGAGGAGTTGAGACCTCAGTTATAAGCCCAGGGCTGTATTGTCTCTGCTACACCCTCTTTGTAGCAGTTATCTAGTATATAAAGCACTGGATTGGGTTTCTGGGGTGAATCCTGACTCCACTGCAGTCACTAATGCCAGGATTTCACTCCAGGTTCTATTCCTGGGTTTGTGTGGGTTTTTTGTTTTTTGTGTTTTTTTTGCTGGGTGACCTTCGGTAAATCAACTCGCCATTCTGTGCTTCTGTTTTTCAGTCTATAAAATGAGGATAATGATATTTGCCTCCTGTGTAAAGTGCTTTGAGATCTATGGATGAAAATTATGTTCAAGCTAGGTACTATAATTTCCCCTTTACAAAGGGTTCTGGGGGCAACTGCTGGCTTAGAAAGTCCTGGGAGTTTTGCTCCAATGCCTCTGTGCTGACAATGTGTTAGAGGAAAAAGGTGTTGCCAAAGATTCACTCAGAGCTGACATGTAGGCACAAGATCTCCATATAGATGGCTTTTTGTTTCTTGTGGAATCTCATCATCCAAAATAAATATTCCAACAAATATGTTAATCTGCCTTTATTTATATCAAAGGGATGTAGAATCAAAAATATCACACCTAATCCAGTTTGAAAGAATTTATAGTCTTCCCTGGAAAAAATCCAAAGTTTTCATTTCATCTGAGAAACCTACTATTTTTCTTAAAGTCAACTCATTGGTTGTGATTTGCCATAAGGAGTAATACCTCACTGAGGTCTTGGGTTTAAGACCCAGATCATTGGCTAGTGTGTGTTGGCTGTATATTGATTTACATCAGCTGGGAAACTAATGCTTTTACATAACTACACTTACTGCCTATGGAACTCTTCCAAAGTCTCCCTCCACTCACTGAGGGTTTAATATATAACAATAATACTAAACATCCTCTCTTTCCCACTGAACATGAATTCAAAAAAGGAAGATTGTATACATCTGAAAGTTGAATGGCTTTTACTGTGTAGAAATGTTACACCTGAAAAAGACTTCTTTGAAATGGATGCATTGTTTTCATAGCACCTTCTAGGTACAGAAGTTCCTATAGATTCCTATTATATGTAATGATGAAAAAACATAAATAACCAGCCTGATTGAATACTATCCTCTAAATGACACTTATTTTTATTCTATACAACTAAAATCACTTGATTTCTTTTTGTATATTTTTGGTGTATAGTTTGGTATCACCTTCATGTAATTGTATAAGCATACACATTTAATAGACACAGGAATCACTATATGTGAAAAATTCTAAGTATCTTTTTGGTATGTCTTCCTCTTTCAGCAATTTATATATTTATCAAATTCCTGTGGCCTAAGCTGCCTTTTCCATCAAGCCCCATAAATGGTCTTGGTGTGTGGGATCTAAGAGGGAGTCAGGATTGCCTATAGTCTATTTTTAGATAATTGTATGGTATCCATACAATAGTACCTGAGTACTTCTGTAATCTGTGGAATCAGGAAGATGGCTTTTTGTGTGATTGTCAGCCTTCTGCTAAAGGAGAAGCTGCTTGTGCAGGGCAACACGAAAAGTTGCCCAATTTAAAAGGTCTGCAAATGACAATTGGCCATATAAAGTGGGGATGCTGAGGCTGATAGGACCCAGCCACAGGAAGATTTTTTTTACACATTCCATGGAATTTACAAACTGACATCTGAGATACTACATTAGGTATGTGAGCAGATGCATTCAACACTGCCTGTTGTCTCTGGGTGGGCTTCAAGTATAGCTCTAGAGTGCATTGCAATAATCGGATGTGGTGACAAAGGTGTGACTAATGGCAAGGGCCATATTGGAATGAAATAGCTGTGACTTTGTTATGCTCACAGCATACACAGAAATTAGACAAAAAGATAAATACTCTTGATGGACAGTTGCAACACAAGACTACTTTATTATTTAGAATTCAGAACAAGAACCCAAAACCGGGTGTGGGGGAGAAATAGGCCACTTCCAAAAGCAGTGAGGGGCAACTCACAACGTGCCCTATTTTAAATGGGCTGAATAAGATCAGAGCCAGTTTAGAAACCCATATAGAGCTGGTAGGCATGGCCAAAAGTTTCCTCTTCCCCCCCCCCCCCCCACTCTTAGGGACAGCTCTCAAATCCAACACAATCCTTGATCAGACAGTCAGCCAAGTTTCCAAAGTTTGGTGAACTTTGGAGACACAAAGTAGACAAATTCACTTAGCTGGAGGGGCAGATATCACCACTGCCATTGCTTCCAACTGACTTCTACAGCCAACCAGATTCATCTTTGTCCCATATAGATTGGGCTTCATCCAGGTAGCCTTCAGACAGGCCCTACCCTCAGCCAGATACTGGTAATCTTAAAAAAGACATAAGGATGTCATCACTGCCCCAAACCATGCCAGTATCTCACCTAGTAGCCTCACATACACATTGATCGAGAAGGGCACCTACATATTTTTACATGTTTTTGTATTTGGGTATAAAAAAGCCTTTTGATTTCCAATTACAGCTGTTCAAAATACTTTATTTAAAAGTAAAATTACCTCATTGCCCTGAAGACCAGGGGGTGAATCCCTATGTTCAGCACAGCTGAGGAGGGAGGGAAAGGAGGCTCTTGTGCAACTTTCTGCTCCCCAAATCCTGGGGGAAATGTATAGCAGTGTGTAGACTGCTCTGAGTTACATGTTCCTGTCCCATAGGGATTACTCCACAGGCCAAGGATCTGCCAGAATACTATATGCTCTGGAATCCAGCTCATCCCTCCTACCCATAACAAATGTAGCTGCTGTCTCTTCCAGTGTGTTCTCTACACAGCATGCTATGCCAGCTTTACTCCACCTCAGCATTTCCTTATGTCAGGGGAATCCCCAGCTGTATGAGCATGGCAAAGAGGCAGGAATAGAGGACAAGGATCTGGCCCTTAAGTGATGGCTTCCAATATACTCTGTGTAGCACAGTGATTTCTGCAATCCATTAGCTACTCCATTTCTAAAGCAACTGGTAAACAGCCTGATCTTATTTGTCTCTTGGAAACTACTTTGCATGTATTTCAGCTTTCTTGGCTCTTATTTGCATACATCAGGCTTTCCTTGTCAGAAAAACATAGTTTTTAATGGAAATTCCCTTGACAGTGATATGGATTTCATTTACAGGAAAAATGACAAAACTTGAACTCATTTGCAAAACATTAACAAACAATTTTGAAGCTCACCGAACCTCATACTTATTGCATTTCCCATCCTTACTAGGGACAGTTTCACATTTGATGTTCTCATCTTTCTCCTCCTATTTCTTCAGGTATATCTGTACCCTGAGCTAGGATGCAGGTGTCAGCAGAATGATCTAGAGACAGATGAATGTGTGAGGGGTGCTCCTGCCCCTCAGGTGCAACCTGGAACTGGGGTACTGCTGAGCCCTCTCACCAGCCTGGGCTCCCTCTTGCACTACTGCTGTGACAAGCTGCAGATCACTCCTGATCCTGCAATTACACAGACCTTGACACAGGCAGGGACACACCCAGCTGCAGCTACAGAAATGCTTCTCCTAAGCCACTGAAGAACTCTCAACAGAGAGAAGCTCCAGCCAAAATACCCCCAGCCTAGGACCCCAGGGGTGTACCATCCTGCCCTAGTCAAAAACCTGACCAGTAAATGAGTTATAACCCAGTCTACCACTTCCACATAGGAAAGTGGATGTGCACCAACTCTTGTTCCTGAGCTGAGATTTTTTTTCCCAAAGCACTTCACTCAAACTATACTTTTATGTAAAAATATATAGATTTTAAGTGATTACCTTGAAAGTAAATGAACAATCTAAACCAATATAGTAGATAGGATTTGAATCAAGCAGTGTCTCACCCAGGTAGATAGTATAAACAGTCCACCAAAGTTTCATACACAGGCAGGCTTTCTTCTTTCCCACCTGGAACCAGCTCAGTCTGTGTTCCTCAGGTGTTTACAGGTGTTCCCTTGTGTGGAGAGTGAGGCCCCTGGGAGATGTCACTTCCCCCTTTTTATAGCTTATTCCATATGGTGGAAACCCTTTGTCCCAAGTTCCCAGCCCAGTTTGTGGAAAAATACAGGTCCAAAAATGGAGGTCAGGTTCATGTGGTTTAGTCACCAAGTGCCCTGGAAGCTTCACTGAGTAAGAGCAGGGGGCCATTACCCATATTCTAGTTAGAATATCCTTGGGAAGACTCCAAGTGTGGATAGGCTTCTTCCACAGTCCATTGTGAGTTAAGTGTTCTTTAATGGGCCATTTAACTTGAATAGTCCCTTCACAATGTGCTGGCCAGACTAGAAGTAAACTGCCTTGTGGGTGTTACCCCAGGAGCAAACACATTTGGAATACAGATGCATAGTCAATATTTCAAACTCCAGATGCAAAAATGATACATGCATACAAATAGGATAATCATATTCAGCAAATCATAACTTTTTCGATTGACACCTTACAAAACACATTTTGTACAAGGTGCATAATTGGGTCATAATCATAGTGCTATGAATACGATATGGGGTGCAGAGTGTCAGTGGATACTAGAAGAGGAGACAATTTTGAAAATTGTCTCATTTTCTGATAAATAATTTAAGTACTAGAGATTTGAACAAAGTATTTTGAACTACTGTGTGTTCATGCATCATATTCTTTGCACCATTGGTTTTCTATTAGGGTATAGAAAAGAGCCTTTTGGGTTCTAAATAGATCTTTGCAAAATATTTGATTTAATATTACTCAATTTTCCTTTTTATGAAGTTTGAGCTGCTTTTGTGAAAACATGTCTTTTGCCTAAAAGAAAAACCACATGTATCCCACCTAGCAGTTACGGTCTATGTAGCTGCTTCAGAACCAAATACAAGGGGCTGGTGAGCAAGCACAATGCAGATGGTATGTTCAGAGAATTAAGGAGCAAACTCCAAACAGGTTCTGCTGAACAAGTAAAAATAGGTTTCAGAGTAGCAGCCGTGTTAGTCTGTATTCGCAAAAAGAAAAGGAGTACTCTTGTGGCACCTTAGAGACTAACAAATTTATTAGAGCATAAGCTTTCGTGAGCTACAGCTCACTTCATCGGATGCATTTGGTGGAAAAAACAGAGGAGAGACTTATATATATATATATATATATATATACACACACACACACACAGAACAAGAAACAATGGGTTTATCATACACACTGTAAGGAGAGTGATCACTTAAGATAAGCCATCACCAACAGCGGGGAGGGCGGGAGGAGGAAAACCTTTCATGGTGACAAGCAGGTAGGCTAATTCCAGCAGTTAAGAAGAATATCAGAGGAACAGTGGGGGGTGGGGTGGGAGGGAGAAATACCATGGGGAAATAGTTTTACTTTGTGTAATAACTCATCCATTCTCAGTCTCTATTCAAGCCTAAGTTAATTGTATCCAGTTTGCAAATTAATTCCAATTCAGCAGTCTCTCGTTGGAGTCTGTTTTTGAAGCTTTTTTGTTGAAGTATAGCCACTCTTAGGTCTGTGATCGAGTGACCAGAGATATTGAAGTGTTCTCCAACTGGTTTTTGAATGTTATAATTCTTGACGTCTGATTTGTGTCCATTCATTCTTTTACGTAGAGACTGTCCAGTTTGGCCAATGTACATGGCAGAGGGGCATTGCTGGCACATGATGGCATATATCACATTGGTAGATGCACAGGTGAACAAGCCTCTGATAGTGTGGCTGATGTGATTAGGCCCTATGATGGTATCCCCTGAATAGATATGTGGACAGAGTTGACAACGGGCTTTGTTGCAAGGATAGGTTCCTGGGTTAGTGGTTCTGTTGTGTGGTGTGTGGTTGCTGGTGAGTATTTGCTTCAGATTGGGGGGCTGTCTGTAAGCAAGGACTGGTCTGTCTCCCAAGATCTGAGAGAGCGATGACTCGTCCTTCAGGATAGGTTGTAGATCCTTGATGATGCGTTGGAGAGGTTTTAGTTGGGGGCTGAAAGTGATGGCTAGTGGCGTTCTGTTTTCTTTGTTGGGCCTGTCCTGTAGTAGGTGACTTCTGGGTACTCTGCTGGCTCTGTCAATCTGTTTCTTCACTTCAGCAGGTGGGTATTGTAGTTGTAGGAATGCATGATAGAGATCTTGTAGGTGTTTGTCTCTGTCTGAGGGGTTGGAGCAAATGCAGTTATATCGTAGCGCTTGGCTGTAGACAATGGATCGAGTGGTATGATCTGGATGAAAGCTAGAGGCATGTAGGTAGGAATAGCGGTCAGTAGGTTTCCGATATAGGGTGGTGTTTGTGACCATCGCTTATTAGCACCATAGTGTCCAGGAAGTGGATCTCTTGTGTGGACTGGTCCAGGTTGAGGTTGATGGTGGGATGGAAATTGTTGAAATCATGGTGGAATTCCTCAAGAGCTGCTTTTCCATGGGTCCAGATGATGATGTCATCAATGTAGCGCAAGTAGAGTAGGAGCATTAGGGGACGAGAGCTGAGGAAGCGTTGTTCTAAGTCAGCCATAAAAATGTTGGCATACTGTGGGGCCATGCGGGTACCCATCGCAGTGCCGCTGATTTGAAGGTATACATGGTCACCAAATGTGAAATAGTTATGGGTCAGGACAAAGTCACAAAGTTCAGCCACCAGGTTAGCCGTGACAGTATCGGGGATACTGTTCCTGACGGCTTGTAGTCCATCTTTGTGTGGAATGTTGGTGTAGAGGGCTTCTACATCCATAGTGGCTAGGATGGTGTTTTTAGGAAGATCACCAATGGACTGTAGTTTCCTCAGGAAATCGGTGGTGTCTCGAAGATAGCTGGGAGTGCTGGTAACGAAGGGCCTGAGGAGGGAGTCTACATAGCCAGACAATCCTGCTGTCAGGGTGCCAATGCCTGAGATGATGGGGCGTCCGGGATTTCCAGGTTTATGGATCTTGGGTAGCAGATAGAATACCCCAGGTCAGGGCTCCAGGGGTGTGTCTGTGCAGATTTGTTCTTGTGCTTTTTCAGGGAGTTTCTTGAGCAAATGCTGTAGTTTCTTTTGATAACTCTCAGTGGGATCAGAGGGTAATGGCTTGTAGAAAGTGGTGTTGGAGAGCTGCCTAGTAGCCTCTTGTTCATACTCCGACCTATTCATGATGATGACAGCACCTCCTTTGTCAGCCTTTTTGATTATGATGTCAGAGTTGTTTCTGAGGCTGTGGATGGCACTGTGTTCTGCATGGCTGAGGTTATGGGGTAAGCGATGCTGCTTTTCCACAATTTCAGCTCGTGCACGTCGGCGGAAGCAGTCTATGTAGAAATCCAGGCTGCTGTTTCGACCTTCAGGAGGAGTCCACCCAGAATCCTTCTTTTTGTAGTGTTGGCAGGAAGGTCTCTGTGGGTTAATATGTTGGTCAGAGGTGTGTTGGAAATATTCCTTGAGTCTGAGATGTCGAAAATAGGATTCTAGGTCATCACAGAACTGTATCATGTTTGTGGGGGTGGAGGGGCAAAAGGAGAGGCCCCAAGATAGGACAGATTCTTCCGCTGGGCTAAGAGTATAGTTGGATAGATTAACAATATTGCTGGGTGGGTTACGGGAACCATTGTTGTGGCCCCTTGTGGCATATAGTAGTTTAGATAGCTTAGTGTCCTTTTTCTTTTGTAGAGAAGCAAAGTGTGTTTTGTAAATGGCTTGTCTAGTTTGTGTAAAGTCCAGCCACGAGGAAGTTTGTGTAGAAGGTTGTTTCTTTATGAGAGTATCCAGTTTTGAGAGCTCATTCTTAATCTTTACCTGTTTGCTGTAGAGGATGTTGATCAGGTGGTTCCGCAGTTTCCGAGAGTGTGTGGCACAAGCTGTCAGTCTGTGTGGTATGTAGATTGTAATGGATTTTTTTACCTTCAGTCCTTTCGGTATGATGTCCATCTGTTTGCATTTGGAGAGGAAGATGATGTCTGTCTGTATCTGTGCGAGTTTTTTCATGAAGTTGACAGATTTCCACTCTATACAGCTAAATTCAGTGCCTTGCATAATCACAGGTTTCAGAGTAGCAGCCGTGTTAGTCTGTATTCACCCTCTGACCAACATATTAACCCACAGAGACCTTCCTGCCAACACTACAGAAAGAAGGATTCTGGGTGGACTCCTCCTGAAGGTCGAAACAGCAGCCTGGATTTCTACATAGACTGCTTCCGCCGACATGCACGAGCTGAAATTGTGGAAAAGCAGCATCGCTTACCCCATAACCTCAGCCATGCAGAACACAGTGCCATCCACAGCCTCAGAAACAACTTTGATATCATAATCAAAAAGGCTGACAAAGGAGGTGCTGTCATCATCATGAATAGGTCAGAGTATGAACCAGAGGCTACTAGGCAGCTCTCCAACACCACTTTCTACAAGCCATTACCCTCTGATCCCACTGAGAGTTACCAAAAGAAACTACAGCATTTGCTCAAGAAACTCCCTGAAAAAGCACAAGAACAAATCCGCACAGACACACCCCTGGAGCCCTGACCTGGGGTATTCTATCTGCTACCCAAGATCCATAAACCTGGAAATCCTGGACGCCCCATCATCTCAGGCATTGGCACCCTGACAGCAGGATTGTCTGGCTATGTAGACTCCCTCAGGCCCTTCGTTACCAGCACTCCCAGCTATCTTCGAGACACCACCGATTTCCTGAGGAAACTACAGTCCATTGGTGATCTTCCTAAAAACACCATCCTAGCCACTATGGATGTAGAAGCCCTCTACACCAACATTCCACACAAAGATGGACTACAAGCCGTCAGGAACAGTATCCCCGATACTGTCACGGCTAACCTGGTGGCAGAACTTTGTGACTTTGTCCTGACCCATAACTATTTCACATTTGGTGACAATGTATACCTTCAAATCAGCGGCACTGCGATGGGTACCCGCATGGCCCCACAGTATGCCAACGTTTTTATGGCTGACTTAGAACAACGCTTCCTCAGCTCTCGTCTCCTAATGCCCCTACTCTACTTGCACTACATTGATGACATCTTCATCATCTGGACCCATGGAAAAGAAGCCCTTGAGGAATTCCACCATGATGTCAACAATTTCCATCCCACCATCAACCTCAGCCTGGACCAGTCCACACAAGAGATCCACTTCCTAGACACTACGGTGCTAATAAGCGATGGTCACATAAACACCACCCTATATCGGAAACCTACTGACCGCTATTCCTACCTACATGCCTCTAGCTTTCATCCAGATCATACCACTCGATCCATTGTCTACAGCCAAGCGCTACGATATAACCGCATTTGCTCCAACCCCTCAGACAGAGACAAACACCTACAAGATCTCTATCATGCATTCCTACAACTACAATACCCACCTGCTGAAGTGAAGAAACAGATTGACAGAGCCAGAAGAGTACCCAGAAGTCACCTACTACAGGACAGGCCCAACAAAGAAAACAACAGAACGCCACGAGCCATCTCCTTCAGCCCCCAACTAAAACCTCTCCAACGCATCATCAAGGATCTACAACCTATCCTGAAGGACGAGCCATCGCTCTCTCAGATCTTGGGAGACAGACCAGTCCTTGCTTACAGACAGCCCCCCAATCTGAAGCAAATACTCACTAGCAACCACACACCACACAACAGAACCACTAACCCAGGAACCTATCCTTGCAACAAAGCCCGGTGCCAACTCTGTCCACCTATCTATTCAGGGGATACCATCATAGGGCCTTATCACATCAGCCACACTATCAGAGGCTCGTTCACCTGCGCATCTACCAATGTGATATATGCCATGTGCCAGCAATGCCCCTCTGCCATGTACATTGGTCAAACTGGACAGTCTCTATGTAAAAGCATGAATGGACACAAATCAGACGTCAAGAATTATAACATTCAAAAACCAGTTGGAGAACACTTCAATCTCTCTGGTCACTCGATCACAGACCTAAGAGTGGCTATCCTTCAACAAAAAAGCTTCAAAAACAGACTCCAACGAGAGACTGCTGAATTGGAATTAATTTGCAAACTGGACACAATTAACTTAGGCTTGAATAGAGACTGGGAATGGATGAGTTATTACACAAAGTAAAACTATTTCTCCCTCCCACCCCACCCCCCACTGTTCCTCTGATATTCTTGTTAACTGCTGGAATTAGCCTACCTGCTTGTCACCATGAAAGGTTTTCCTCCTTCCCCCCCACCCGCTGTTGGTGATGGCTTATCTTAAGTGATCACTCTCCTTACAGTGTGTATGATAAACCCATTGTTTCATGTTCTGTGTGTGTATATTAATCTCTCCTCTGTTTTTTCCACCAAATGCATCCGATGAAGTGAGCTGTAGCTCACGAAAGTAAAAATACTGATTTTTTTTTTCTAGGCTTTATAACTTGGCCAAATCTGTCTAGATTGTCATGGGAACAGCAAATGGTACCTCTCTGACCTCGGGACTACTGTCATATTTCATGTTCCTGCTCCAAATTCCTGAAGCACTAAATCACTTGGGGGGGGGGGGGGGGGGGGGAAGGGAATCAAACATTGCAAATCTACTGATTTATTCCTAACCTCATTCTCAAAATCAGCTGCACTGTTTTTTAATGTTTCAGCAATCAGTTGCCGAGAGGCAGAGACCAAATATGGAGAGTTTCAGTTTGAATGGTAAGGTTTGGCAAAGTTATAAACCACTGATAAGATGGTTGTAGTGGGAAGTATTTGATCTTAATGTAGAGGTTGCTATCACTACAGCTACCCCTATAGTAAGTATGGAAGATTTAGATTTTTTTTTGTGACCATTTGTTTTAAAACAAATTTCAAGTTGAACTTGGAACTCTTTTATGATCACTTTCCATGAACACTCCATCTTTATTAGCACAAATGCAGATACACAGGGTTTGATTCTCCTCATGCTTATGCTAGTTAACATGACTTCAGTCAAGCTAGTCCTATTTTACATTGGTATAACTGAGAGGAAAATCAGCCCCTCAAACTGAATTTTAAACAGGAGTGCTTAAATATTAGCCAACAGTGAATTAAGAATTGCATATTTGATTTTAGAATTCCAATTCATGCTGCATTGGTTAGTTACATAAGTCATCCAATCATGGAATAGCAATAAAAGCCATGAGACTTGTAGGTAGGTAACTAACCAATATCATGTGAATTTACAAACTATTCCTATAAGGGGGAAATCAAGAAAAAATTGTAAATAATTCTTGAAAAACGTGAGTTTGTGAACTGCTTGTTCAATTTCCCAAACAGGAGAGGCAATGATATTTTCTGAACACATTATTTTTAACTTTGTTCGTCTCTAATGAATAGCCTGTTATGTCCTCCAGTTGTTCCATCCTGAACAACTCACCAGACTTCTAGTTGCTCTTAGTATGGTGGAATGTCTCCATCACCCTTTACCCAAGACAGCAGTATCCCAAACCCACTCGCTGCTTGGCTCCCTCCCTACAAAGGGATTGAGATAGGTGTACCAACCCTGCACTGGTGAAGGGAGGGTTAAAGAGTTCTTCTCAGCTAAAGAGGCCAAACACCTCTCATCAATTCTGGGCACATTCTTAGTGGAGGGAGCATTAAAAAGAGAGTGACTCTGCTCTGCCTGGGCTGACCTTGGAGGAGAGTAGCTGGGTGCAGCAGCCTCCTGCCAGGAAGCAGCCAGGGCTCCACATCACCAGGACAGAGCCTCATAGCCAAGAGGCTGGGAGCCCATCAACCACAGGAGCTGACAGTAATGACTTGCCATTGCCAGAGGAGGAAACTCAGGAGACGGATCAGTGGGGAACACAGGAGGGACCCCAAGTCCAGCCCAAGATGATGCTGGAGGGACTGGAACAAGCATAAGATGTGACCCAGGGTACATATTTAGGGAGATCAGGCCCTGTACAAGAGCTCCTGCTTTGAAGGGCCCAGGGTCAGAACCAGCTGAGTAACATGGGCCTGGGTTCCCCTAATGCCCCCCACACTTGCCAGTGGGTGACATTACCCTGAGCTATCACTGCTAGGCAAAGTGGCCTTTGGACTCTCGCATGGGGTGACACTGCACCAATCTATGACCGCCAGGGAAACTGACCCTGGGACTCACTGTTAAACATTATGCCCAAGAGTATTGCCATTAGGCAATACTGCCAGCATGGAGCATACAGTCAACCCCCAACTGACTATATAAGGATCCTGATTTGTATTCAGTGATTCCCCCTCACCCCCCATGCTACTCTGGCAGTGTAAATAGGGCTCAAAGGTGTCAGGAGCAGCTTCATGAGAATACTCCCTGAACAGGAAGCCCCCTCCTTTGGTGTAAAACTGATAAGGGCTGTATGCAAGTCCAGCTTCCAATGTAGCAATGAGCTGGGGGTATGGAGGGCAGAGGCTGGAGCAAACTACTCTGAAGCTATTCTCTGATGCTCTGAACCTAGAGTGGGCCAAGGGAAGGAGAATATAAGACTGTCTACACTACAAAGGAGACGTGTGATTCCCCGGCTGATGAATACATGCTCCCTCTAGCTCTGATACAGCTAGCATGAGTATAAATAACAGTGTAGGTATGATAGCATACATAGCAACAGCTGAGGTGCAGCTAGGCTGTGCCAAGTACAAACCTGAATGAAATCAAGGGTGTGTATACTGCACAGCCAACCTGGGCTGCTGCCGCTGCTACCACCCACACTACTGCATCTATCATCACTGCTATTTGTTTGCACTAGCTCAATTACCACTAGGACAAGTATTTTTACACAAGCAGGGGAATCCCACCCCTACCTTGTAGGCACAGCCTTTGATAGAACAGGCTGTAGGCTGCTCTAACTTACACCAAGGACTGAATATGTGCTCTATTTCCCCAAAACAGTCACTTTATCCCACCTCCATTCCTGTCCCAAGTGCAGGAATGGAAGAATCGGGGAACAAGGCCAATATTTCTTGGTTGGCAAAAGGCACTGATTAGTATCTAAATTAATCATTTAAAAACATTTGTGGAAGTAGGAGAGAGTTGCATTTAGCTCCTCAGAAAACCTATTAGCTGCTGACCAAAATGGAAAATGTTTCATTATTAATTGCTAAGCTTTAGTGTGTGAAATATTCCTTGTACAAAACAGAAGTCAATGGACAGAGGAAGGGTTTCAACTCCAAGTACTTCTATAAATCAACTGTACCCCATGAGTCGCTGGAGTGTTAATGGGGAAACTGACATGAATTACTGTTTAACAGGGATATTGAATCCTTAAATGAACTGTTCACTCATAGTTTTAATGGCAGGAATCTGTAGCCAGGCATAATAAAAATAATTGAAATGAGTTTTTGAACACATTAGTCTAGATGAGAAGTGCCTTAAAGAACAAGTGAAGCAGAAAGAGATGAAATGCATATAGCATTCACTTGTATGTGCCATTTGGTCCTAATGTTCTTGGTTACCATTAGCAATATAGGAAAAACATAGAGAATAAAACAAATTTTAATGAATGTATATGGAAAAAAGCACAGAACTGTAGTAGTGGTCAATGCTCAGCACAACCTATACTTGCTCTGCCACAGGGTGAGCTGACCCTTTAAGGAGGCTGGGCCTCAGCCCTATCTGTGACAGGATTACTTCCTCAGGTGGAGGGAAGGAGTTTAGGGGTCACGTGATAAAGGGAACGTGATTGAAAATCCCTAGGAGATAAAAGGGAAGCCTATGCAAATTTGAGAGACTTCAGTGAGGGCAGGGGTGATCCTTTAAAGAACAGGAGAATAGCTAGGAAAAGGCCCGTGAGGAGGCCTCAGCTGAGCACATAGGAAAAGGCCCTGGGAAAGAACCAAGGGGCAACTTGTGTTGTGGGGCCGATAGCACAATTGTTCAGGGTTCCAGAGTTGGGAACACCTAGTAGGGTGTGGGTTCTCCTTATGCTGCCACCTTGTGAGACAGTATGGCCACCCCTCAACAAAGGGAAGAAGGGACTGATTGGAAACTAAGAGCTGGAAGTTGGAGCAGCTAAGAGTATGACTACACTGCAATTAAACACCCACAGCTGGACCATGTCAGCTGACCCATGCCCATGGGACTCAAGCTGTAGGGCTATAAAACTGCAGTGGACACATCCAGGCTCAGTTTGGAGCCCAGGCTCTGGGACCCTCCTAACTCACAGGACCTCAGATCCCAGGCTCCAGCCTGAGCCTGGATATCTACAACTGAAGTTTTATAGCCCTGTGAGCCCAAGTCAGCTGACATGGGCCAGCTGCAGGTGTTTTTAACTGCAGTATAGTCGTACAACTGATGGGGAATTGGACAGATCTGTGGAGGGAGCCCTGTAGCTGGGACAAATCCATCTTGGGTGGATGGATGGTTTTGGTATCTTCCTTTGGACTTTGGAAGAGGGGTGGACTTCTGTGACTTACTGGAAGACTAAATCACCCCAATGACCTAATTGTTTAGATACCTGCAGGACAACAGGGGCGGGGAGGCAGGGGAAGATAATGCTCAGCCATCTGAATAGTGAAACTAAGGCAACAGATGAGCCTGAACCACAACAGTGAAGTCCCTGCTACACTCTCCGCTTTTACTCGGTACAAATTGGAATTACTTGCAACTTCCATACCTATATATTCATTCAGCTGCTGTCTGGTTATGTGTACATAACACACATGCAACCTGTACATATTTCTAATCTTAATCTTTCCCTTTTGCAGACCTGCTCTGTCATAATTTATGGAAGTTTTCTTCTTTTGGCAATTAGTCCCAATGAAATCAAAGTGCAAATGTATTTGTGAGACCAGGGCTTTAGGATGCAGTCCTGCAAAGTGCTGAGCAATTTGGCCCCATCTGATGTCTTGGTCAACTTTAATGGGACCATTAGTAGGATTGTAAACTCATTGGGACAGGAACTGTCTTTGGTTATGTGTTCATATAGCACCTAGCATATTGGGGCCCTACTATATGATGGGAGCCCTAAGCACTATAAACAACTAACAGGAGCTGGGTGCAAATCAGGATTTCTATCCCCTGAGAAATTCTCATATTTCAGCACTTGTTTTTGTCTGAAATTTGGAGGAAAAGTTGAAATATCAAAATTTCTCATGGAACAGATTTTCTGGGGGGAAAAGGATCCAGAAATGGATAAATAGTTCACTTTGGAATTTTCTATCTAATCTTCAATTGAAATGTTTCATTTTGATTGAAAATTCATGTAGCTTGGTCTGAGGGGAGACTGTGTTGCATTGTAGGAGCAGTAGTTTGGTCAGGGGACTAGAACTACAACTACCAGGAGGAAATGTGCCACAATAGGTTATCTAGGGAGGTGGTGGAATCTCCATCCTTTAGAAGTTTTTAAGGCCCGGCTTGACAAAGCCCTGGCTAAGACTTAGTTGGGTTGGTTCTGCTTTGAGCAGGGGATGGGACTAATGACTTCCTGAAGTCTCTTCCAACCCTAATATTCTATAATAGTTCAACATTAAAGTTTTCCTAACTTCAAAGAAAACACTTCAGATAAGTTCAACAAATTGAAATATTCCAATCTAAGTCTAGCTGATCTGAAATGTTTCATTTCATTTTGATTTTTCTTAACAAAAGTAGAAAACCTCCACACAATGGAATTTTTTCCACAAGAAAATTTCAATTTTGCAGCATCTGCCTTGTTTGTCAAAAATATCACTGATGGAAAATTCCCCATGCAGCTCTAGAATTAACATTATTGACAGTCCTAAAGTTAATGTGTTTCACTATACTGAGCCAAAGCACTCAGCATGTTGTTGCACTTAGATTGAAAGATCCTCAGGGCAGAGGCAGTCTCTTGCTGTATCCATGCCTAGCACAGTGGAGATCTGACCTTGACTGGGGTCTCTGAGTGCAACGGCACTGTACATGTTAAACAATAACTAATACCAGTAATGAAAATCAAAATGATATGAATTACTGATTGTGCATTGTGGCTCTTTGTACAGCAGGATGTTCCACACACAGCTAACAGGCAGCACTGCATAAAAATTTTTTCCCAAAAAAAAAAAACTGTTCCAGGTACCTGAATCTGTGGAGTCTGCACTGGAATTTATTATGCTGCAGCTACATTTTTATTTAGTAGTGCAGACTAACATCTTTTTAAGTAAATTGTATTTTCATGTAACATTGGTGAATATATGGTGAGGATAAATGTCCTATGCTTTCTAGCATGAGTGATGGATGCCTTAGAACTAGCTTTCCTACATTCTGGAGTGTGTGTGTGTGCGCGCGCGCGCGCACACACACACACACACACACACAAATATATATATCTTACAGTGAAATGTGAATACATTAGAGAATGAATGAGACAGGAAAGAACTAAGATCTCTTAAGCATTTAATCCATTCACCTACCATAGGACAGGCTTGATTCAGTCTCAAGTTGCCACCTGCATAAGCCAGCTGAACACTGTCTACAGGCTGCAGTAGTGCAAAGTCCATTGGTAGGGGATTCATAAGTGTTTCTCAACCACTTTGGGGGTTGAGTGACAGCTATTGCTGCCCTAAATATGTGCGGCACTTGCCAAGGAAGGATTGAACCTGGGTCAGTCATGGAGGTGTGATGTCTCAACACAAGAGGCTTCTGCTGGCTGGACTCCTCTTGTGTAACCCTAGTTCCAAGCCAGTGGTGTAAACATGCTGCCTTGACCAAGAGGTGAATCTCTCTGCACATAATTGTTCCCCCGGTCAAGAGTGTGTAACGAAGAAATGGGCATTCCCTAGTGCCAGCAGGGTTGTATCAAGCATAATATAATCAAGCCTAATATAGCTTCTAATACTTCGACCTCTCATTTTATATGTATCAAGTGATGGGACCTTTATGCTATCCTTGGGAGACTATGCTGCAGCTTAATACATCTCAAGGGAAATTTTTCCCTGATCTTCTCCCCCTTCCCCTCCACCCCCAAATCTTCCTTTTCTCTGTTTCATCCCATTACTCCTAGTTACCTCTCTAAAACCCTCTTGCCTTGGTGTGTATATCCTTGAAATGTAATCACATTCACCATTGCCCAAGCTATACATACCCTTTTAATCTTTCCTCTGACACTATCTCAATCCCTCCAGTACTCAAATCATGGCAGTTACTATTCTCCAAACTGCCTGCTGTATATCTAAAGGCTTGCCTACTGGGGGAAGTTTACTGGCATTACTATACCAGTATTATACTCGTATAACAAGAGTGGTATAGTTCCCCATGTGGACACTTTTTTTATTCAGAATAAGAGTGGCACTTTTTCAAGTTGGACATAAGTGTTTTTTGTTCTGTTTGTTTTTTTTGTTTTGTTTTTTTAAAAAGAGCCACTCATCACGAATGTCTTACATGGGTAGATGTAGGGGTATAATTGTACTGGAATAAGTACACTGGTAAATTTCCCTATATAAACAAGCCCTAACACTCGTCCAAAGGACATACAAAAAGTGCTGTTGTATGGATTCCCCAAGGAGGATTTACTGATGGAGCTAGGAGCAGCCACAATAGTCTGCTTTGGTTTTTTCTTTTGTGGGGTTTTTTTAAATAATGTTATGGAAATGACTGGGGCAAGAGGAGGGAGGATGAGCAAGAGGACCCTTTGTGGGAGGAAAGGGTTGGAGGAAACACTTGTGCCTTCTTAGCATTCTCCTAAGCAAATCTCTTAACTAAAAAAAATGAAATTTGGTCTTGTATGTTTAGTCTCCAAGGGAATTAAATTATCATTTGGTCTAACTTGAAATCACTCAGGCTAGGCCTATATAGAGAGAGAGGGAGACCAGTAGAGTCTACTACTTTCAACTTCAGTCTTACATCCTTCACTGACTTTAACCCACTAGCACTTTGACCAAATGGAATCTAAATTTTTCCTAAGCACTAGATAACTTGTATCCAAGTTAATAACTTGGACTCTGAATCCTACAAAGAATTGAGCTTCAATTTAAGTAGTCCCATTAGTGACACTACCTCAGTCACCCCTTAGAACTCCTGTATTCACCACTGTCATATGATTGGGGTTTTTTTTGTACAATGCATACCTTGTGAGATGTCATTTTCTTCATTAAAAAGAATAAGGCTAAACAAAAATGCTCCTCAAAATGTGCATTAATTGAAATCCTAAGTACCATCAGTTTAGAAACTTCTGTTGAAAAGAAACTTGGAAAAATGTACATAGATTCTATTTGGCCAAAGTTATGGATGGATTAAAGTCAGTCAGACACTAAAATGAAGTTGACAATACATGGACTACACCGGACACTTTGTCAAATGTGTAGACCTAGCCTTAATGACTTCAAATTATACTGATGCTTTCAGTCAATTGAAGACTAAATATATGGGGCCAAACCCTGTTCACTACATCAGAGTAAACTCCACTGATCTTAGCCCTCCCCTTCCCCCAAAACAATCCCTCCACTGCCTTCCCTAGTTTGCTCCATATAAAGTTCAAATTTCTTGTCCGAACCCTCAAGGCCCCTCTTAACTCTGCCTTTTCTTAAAGAAGGTGGGGGGGGGGGGGACTGCAATGTGCAGCTGCCAGTACCTACAACCTAACCTGACTGGCTAGGTTGAGAATAATGTCAGGGAAAGATAAGTAGGTGCTTACTAGTCAAGGAGGCAAGATCAGATTTTTACAGGAGTAGAGTAACAAGAAGCTCCTCAGTACATATTCATTTCTGTTTGATTGTTTTGTTTTTCAGTGTAGCCCAGATGAAGGCTCTATTGAGCATCAAATGTGATAGCTTAGGGCTCCTCTAAATAGATGCAGGGGGTGTTTGTGTGTGTATATAATGTCTGAGCGCTTTTCTCTTGTCTTTACCCAATCCAGAAGAAACTTTTCAAGGGCAAGATTTTTTTCTTGACAATCCATGTATTTCTCAATTTATTTTGGTCCTATGAATAGCTTGACCCTCAGTTGTTCCTGGACCCTAGGATTGCAATAGCCAGTGTCTACATTATGCTGCAGTCAGAATGTCAATGTGTATTTTTAGGTGTGACCAGACACATGATTTCTAATCTACAGCTAGCATGTTCTTAAAATAGAAACTTCCTCAAGCTGTGCCATATCGGAAGTTGTTTTGATTGATGTATTGCTGGCCAGACATCAGCAAGCCAGGAGTGTTTAAGGAAAAATATTGGATACATTTATACACTTCTGATTATATAGCACTGTGGTCTTGGGTATATAGAAGTTAAAACAAAAGCTATATTTAAGATTCCCATGAAAGCAAGGGAATTCACTGTTAAGGATTATAACTCCAATTGCCTAAACAGAATAAGGTGAACATCAGCAGGATATCCAAATATCACTCTACGCTGTAGAGGTTTAATCATTAATTGTGGAGCCTCTCTCAAATCCTAAATTCTATGCCCAAATAGAATGGGTGCTAGTTAAAAGTAAACATTAACCACAGTACAGATTTCCTCACGGGTTTTGCTATGATGCTAGATGTATGTGTAAAACCCTTCTGCCAGGCCGGGTTGATAGCAGCAGGGTCCAGGTTCAGTACACAGGGGTTCCCTCTCCTCAAAGCAAATGCAAAACTGGCTCGAGCCCCCACCCAGTGACCTGGGAAAATCTTACACGTACCCCTGGGTGCCTCAAAGAGGCAATACTTCCCCTCTCGCAAGAGTCTTGGTGTAGCAGAGAATCTTTAATAATATGAGGTAAATGACATCAGCATTCAATTGGGAAAACACCACAACTAGGTCATCAGCCAAACCATGAGCAAAGACCCACCCCAGGAAATTGGGACATGCCCTTTAACTTGGGTTCTTGAGTCCAGCAACCCAAAAGTCCAGCCCCAGAGTTCAAAAGTTCATCTGCAGAATGTTGCTCCCCAGTCTGGGTGAAAATGTGGGGGGGAGAAGAGATAAGGAGCACCTTACATAATCTGAAGCTGACTGCCCCACAGCATCATAGGGCTTCACTCTGATCCATCCCATGAGCCGCTCTGCTCCACCAGCTGTCCCACAAACTGCTCCGCTCTGCTCACTGTCCCGCAAGCAGCTTCCACTGGGTAAAGACTGTAGCATAAGACATACGTGCAAGAGGACCAAACTAAGGTTGCACAGGTCACCTTTTTTCTGGCATTTCCTAACTTATTAATGTTGCAAAGTGAAACATTGAAAATGTTTTAATGGAGTTTGGGGAAATGGGGGAGGGGGGATTATTAGATGTCCTGTACATATATTTCTTAGCTCCTAATCAGTTTCTGAATAATCTGCTTTAAACCAGAACAATTCTGAATACTCCATTAATATGAATTTGCTTTAGAAGTTTCTTGTAGTGGTTGGTACAGTATAAGACCTGATCCACAGCCCCTGGAAGCATAGGTGCTGGAGCTAGGGGTGCTGAGGGTGCTGCCGCATCCCCCGGGCTTGAAGTGGTTTCCATTATAAACAGGGTTTACAGTTTGGTCCAATGGCTCTCAGCCCCCTCACTGTACAAATTGTTCCAGAACCCTGTCAAAGTCAATTGAAAAGATTCTCCATGAATTCTTGCTTTTGAGCACTTGGTTTTACAAGCAGCTTAATGTTCGTTTGTTTAGTTTTTCTGTGTAACTTCCTAAATTTTTAAAAAAGCAAACTGAAAAGAGAATTTCTACCATATGGCATCATACTGACACACACATGGCTCCTGAGTAGAGCGGGAACATTTAGATCCACTACACAGATGTCTATCATTTGCGGTAAGGGAGTAACTGATAACAGCTGCAGAATATCCTCTGTGGACCAGCGCTGGATGGGGATGAGACACGCACTTTTCCAGTGTTTCACAGATATTTTTCTGACAGCAGAAGAATAGTGAGACTCGGATCTTGGGTTCCAGACTCCGGAGAGGAGTGTGTCTAGTGGTCACAGACTCTTTTGCCCAGTCACAGGGTGGTACTGCCCCTTTAAGAGGGAGCAAGGCCAGTCCACCTCTGCCACATCAGCTGACCCAAATTAGCTTTAAAAGAGGGCACCTAAGCCTAGAAAAGAGGAAAGTTCTGGTGTTGGGAGCCTCAGTGAGTTAACTTAAGACCCAACCAGGGAAGGGACAGAGAGCAGACATGGGTGTCTCACTATCTGCCCCCTGGGAGACCTTGAGGCAGTGTCCCTTCTGCATTTAAATCAGGCAGCTTTGTCCTCAATTATGCCTGGGCCCAACAGAGGGGTCAGTGAGAACACAGGAGACGCAATCTCCCTGCTCTCAGGGAAAGTACTGCTCAGTCCCAGGCTGGAACATGTCAAGTGTAGATGGAATCTTTGCAGAATTTAGCTGCTAAAATCTAAAGTCTCCACTGAGCATGTGGGAACTGATTTTTTTGCAAAAGCTTATAATTTGTCCAAATTTAGGCAGATTTTCATGAAGACAGCAAAAGGCACATCCTTGACTAAAAGACTGCTCCTTTTAAAATTAAAAGTCCCATCCTCAAAGCATGGGGGCCCTAGAAAAGTCATCAGAATGTTTTAACCTGGGCAAAATGGTGTATTCTCCAACATTGTTCTCAGAAATGGCTGGAATGTTTTGGCTGACATTTCCCAACAAATTTTAGTTTAAGGCAGATACCTGGCTTGGAAATTTTCAGCCCAAAGAGTTGAAGTTTGACACAGTTGTAAGCAACTGAAAACTCAGCCTTATAGTGGGAAGTCTCAGATAACCTTAACAGTCAAACTAGCTCTGCCTAAAATATAACATAGGGAACAACAAAGGAAAAATTAATCAGTGATACTAGTTGCTACTGTGGTATAATGACAATTGTAATTTGTCTGCAGTGCCTATGAGACCCAGTCATGGACTAGGATCCCATTGTGCAAGGTGCTGTACAAACACACCATGAAGGCCCCTGTGGGAGGGGGTGTGTGTGTGTGTGTGTGTATAGTTTGACTCTTTTCATGGATATCATGTGTTTACAATGTTTTTTCTATAACTACAATACATCAGTTTATGTATTGCACTGAATATTTCTGACAATATTAAATTTATACTTGAAAGTGGGCATAACTGATTAAGTAGTTGCAACTTCCTGTGCTAAAGAGGATTTTTAGGGGCTTATCTGATTCATAATTCTGAACCTCTGTTCTCTGAGGTACTTGTGGTGTATGTAATACTTGAGAAACAGCTTGCTTTTTTTTTTTTTTTTAGAACCCAGCAGATCTGAGGAATGCCTAGAAAATTTCCTGAAGGTATGACCCATCAATGTGAGTTCTGATGTAATTCTGCAATATGTGACATATCGCTTGATATCCTGAAGGTGGGCCAGATGCTATTCTTTTTTTACACTGGTGTAAATGAAGAACACATCTACTGAATTCAGTAGAATTATTTCCTGTTTTACATTGATACTTTTTGCAATAAACTCCATTTAACTTCCCTCCAATAGTACATCAGGTAAAGTGTGTGTGTGTGCGCGCATGCGCGCAATGTGTCTATACAGATAGATCATACATGTACATCTTAAGAGCTCTAGAGATTTGCAGATATATCCCTAGCCATTCTTGTAGTTAAGAAAATTAGAAACACTAAGTGTTTTGAGAGACTTGGGTGACAACTGTCACATGATTTATTTTATTGTTGCAAACGTATTAAAATGAAGAGGAATATGTAACTGACAATGGAAGTTTTGTTGGATTTCCACTGCGGAAGTTAGCAACAAAAGCAAAGATGTTTAAATTCTTAGGCCTTCCATTGCACTCTTAGAAATCTGTAGCTCCTTTTACTCAAGTGACTGCATTAGTATTTCCAGGGCTTTAGCTAAGTAGTGACTCTGAGTTTCCCCAGTGAAAACTGAAATACTTAACATCTAACCACAGTGTATTTAATATTGGTAGTGCTGAATAAATTAACTTATTGGAGAGTAGCTTCTCCAAACAAGTTGTTCAGTTCAGCTCCCCACTTGATTTATAGTAGTAGCTCCTTGATGCAGCTATGTTTATCAAGGGAAAACATCCAAACTTCTTAAGACCTATGGAATCCACTCGGTTTTACTTCAGAACTGAAAGGATTCCAAATTTGCAAAGTGGCTACACCTCTTTTCATTACCTGTACTTTGTATGAGGTAGCACACAGCATGCTTGCAATACACAACCTTCCTGTAAGGAAATTGTTCTGATTCATCAGTTCTACCATTGGCTCACTGAGGTTTATGGGAAAACGGGCAGAAAACTGCACCACTGCAATCAGTGTTCCCTCTAATTTTTGACAGGCTGTGTGCACAAAAATTTCTTCTGTGCAAAGTGTGCTTCTGTGCAAATGTTTGTGCGTGCAGTGTTTCACTGTGTGCATGAGGCTTAGGATCTGTGTGCACGCACACAGCTTAGAGTACAGTGACTGCAAATATTGTGGGAGTGCTGGATACAAACATACTCCTTCTAATTATAATAAAAGGTAGAAAATAATTTTCCCATCTACAAGATTAGTGCAAAGACTATTTCTAATGGAGAAAACCCTCTGAAATGTCTTCATAGTCCAGTTCCATAAAATTGGAATTTTAAACTGAGCTTTTTCAATTAATATTTTCTCAGAAGCAATACAACTAATAAAGTACACAATGTAGAATGTTTGTACAGATCCTAGTTTGTATTTATAATCAAGCATCAGGAACCTGCTTCTATAGTTACACAGTAAATAAGAATAGATGCAGAGGTCAAATGGTGTACATTTATAATCAGAAGAGTTCAAAAGCAGAAGATCAAGCCTAAGCAATACACTGGTTGTTGAAGGAGCTTCAGACCAAGAATTATTCTTGAACTAAATTTTAGATATTTTCAGACAAGTGCATTTGAGAAATTCCCAATCTGCTCCAGGATATTCATGAAGAGTAAAAGTGGCAAAGATTATCCAAAATTAACTTTCATCTTCAACAAAGAGGAAAACTTTCAAAATTTGTTTTAGAAATGTTTGAATGTGAAATACATTTTTAAAAATCACTGTCGGGAAACAGCTGAAGAACAATTAAGCAAGCATGCTTTTCCTTTGGTTATAGTAATTACTTCCACAAAAGCAGCAGAAAAAGACTATTGACTTGGCCCCCTTTCACTGCTTCTATCACCTACAGTAAGAGCTGGATTCTATATTGTGTAGTTGAGGACAATCATGCATATAGATGAAAAGTAATGAGCAGGACAAGGGCACCTGAGCCTGAATTGAGTGCTGCTGTATGACTGCCAGTTTATTCATGCTTAATAGCAGGAGTACAGTGTGTGGTTTAGTGCCTCATTTGCATGCCGAGTGTTTTTAATTGTTAAATGAGATTTAATGAGTCTTATTTGTACATTACATAAATCTACAGTCCAAGGAACCAGAGCCTGCTGTTAGCTACACCTTTCTGTTATGCCCAGCAATTTACAGACCTGCCGTTTCATCCACTCCAGCCACCCACTATCTTTCCATAACAATTCTTGTGGACTAAAGAGACACTGTATCAAGTCTTCTGTCAAATCCAGTCCTATGTACATGGAGAGCCTTGCACCCAAACCAGTGTCTCCTCAGGAACATCCGTTCTCCAGCTAACTCAAATCCCTTTTTTAGCCCTGTGGAACACTTCTTCATTATTAACTCGAGCGATCTAAACACAAGTTACGTGTCTTGTTTCAGCCTAGCATGAGTTAGGCTGACCGCTCTGCAAAATAACGCTCCAGTTCTTGCTCTGAGAGTAAGAACCTGCCCAAGCACAATTTAGGATGTTAAGATAATTATTATTTTACCATGCTTTTTACCGATAAGCCTCCATATGCTTTACAAAGGAGAGTAAGTACCATTGTCCCCAGTTTAAAGATGAGGATAATGAGATGAAGTAACTTTCACAAACTTACACACAGCTCGGGTCTCCTGACTTCCAGTCCATTGCCCCATTCACTAAGCCTTATTGCTGAGGATTAGAGCTGAGCAAGTAATTGATCGGTTCAGCCCCCAAACAGAGGACAAGGAAGAAAAGAATGTTTTTGTTCTTGCTAAAACAAAACACCAAAATAATTTCATTTAGCCCCCTGCACTCTCAGCCTGACGACTGTGCCTCCTGAGATTCTTCACCCACCTTCCTCTTGACCTGCAGGGCTGAAGTGGCATTCCCTTTCCAGGCTGCATAGTCAGCTTCAGGAGCTCTTCAGCCCCCTCCGTCCCTTCCCAAGTCAGGTGGTGGTGGGGGGGGGGGGGGAAGAATAGGGGGAGGAAGGGAACAGAAGTACCATCCTGCCTACGTTCCTCATAGGAGAGGAAAGGGAGAAAGGAACAAAGTTGTGCTTAGCTGCTGGGCTCTTTACTCCATTTTCCCCATTTCCTCCTCCTGAGAACAGCAAGTTGAGGGGAAAGACACTTTCAGCTTCCAACAGGGCTGAACTTCAGGAGGAAGCTGTATCCAGACCCCTCAAGTCCTGTCACTCAGGAGAAAATAGTGAGTTGGAAACACTGCAGTGCTTTGCTATAATTAGTTATCTGGGAACAAATGGGAACTTTACCTTGGAATCAAGTTTCCTATAGAATTATGTAATATAGTCTTATGAAAATAATTTAAAAAACCAAGCTGATGGCTAAAAGTTTGTTCTATTCCAGTTCTTAAAACTCACCCAGCACTGTGGTCACATTGGCCATCAAAGCAGTTAATGAGGATTTGATCTTTATCATAAAAAGTGGAATATTTACTATCAGACATTTGTTTGAATTTTAGTTCTAGTTCTACAAGTTCCTCTTGCTGTGTGGATTCAATGTGTTCAGGCTATTTGCTGGAACGTATTATCAGAGAGGATATAAGTGACTAGTCTGTCACTGTAGTATTGTAGAAGTTCAGGTGTGTTTTGTATAAGTTTGTAAAATTGAGTGAATGGTGGAAAAAAACTTCCAAGTTTTCTGCTGGAAACTTCTTAGAGGAATATTTTAGGAGCATATAGACTCAGATTTGAGTGAGTTGCTTTCTTCCATAAAGCATCATTCTTCTGTGAACATCCTTGTGACACATAGCACTTGTACTGGACAATACCATGAGAATGGTTTGAGAAGCAAGTTGATAAACAGGCCAAACCACTTGTTACACTCTGATGGACCCCAGAACAGCAATCCCAAAACAATTTCAAGGAAATTGAAGCAAGACTCATGTCCAGATTATGAACTAACCCAGAGGGGGAATGTTAATTTCAGCACCCCATGCACTTCAGCGTATACCATTAATTTCTCTGATATGGGATACCAGATCTGGTGCCTTGCCACATGAGAAGACCATGCTAAGGAAATATCAGGGTCCCTGGTAAAGGTCTCCTGTGGTTCCACATTTACACTTTGCACTTCAGGGCACACACTGGGTCACAATGATGGATCGCAGCAAACTAACTTAGTGTCCTTCCTTCCGACAAGCCTGGCACATAGCAGTTCTAGCCAGGCAGGCAGAGAAATTGGCCAAGTAACCCATATTATCGCAACAGAAACAGGGAGGAGCTGACAACTTTTGCTGCTGAGTCTGTGGAGTGGAAGTAGGTAGCATTGCATGACTCTGGGCAATGGAAGCAGGAGGAACAGCTGAAGGTTTAAGTGTAGGCGCAAAGGAAGCAGCAGTCTGAGATATAGAACCCTTTTCAGCCCGAGCCCTTTAAAATGCCTTACGCTTAGCAGTGGCAGCATCAAAATTTAGAGTTCTAGCATTGTCGGCAAGTAACTGTTCACCTGGGGAGTCATTGGCTATGCCAATCACAAAAATATCCCTGAGCATGATCATCGTAATGTCCCCATATTCATAGTCCGGGGCCAACCACTGCAAATTCACATATGATTTCATTGGTCTGTTGGTAAGATTTAAAAAATAAAAATTAAAAAAAATTCCTTTCTTTTTAGAAGAACAGACTCTCCAATCCCAAAATGCTTGTTAAGGTGCTGCAGAGCCACACCAAAAGAGGACTTGGGCTCCAGGAGTCCATAAAAATATCTGCCATCACAGCCTAAGCAGTTCTGCAGCAAGGGTAACCTAGCACTATTTGAGAGTTGCAGGATCTGCACGTATATCCGAAAATTTTAAATAAAGGATCACCAGTCAACAGTTGAAGGATGTGCAGGCATCATGGGTTGCAAAATAGACCCACTCGTCACCATAAAGTTATGCTGTGATGCACCCTAGAACAGCAATCCCAAAACACAAGGAAATCAAAGCAAGACATGCTGGTAGGTGGTCAATTAAAACGTGTTAATAACCATGAACCAGTTAAGTCAGCAATACTCTGAACAAAATATAATAGTCCAAATGGCAGGTGTGTAGCAGCAGGCCCTGAGTAACTGCACATACCCAAGACTGTGTGTGTGTATATATACACACACCACACACACCAGAAAACTTTGTTCAGTGAACAGGAACCAGGAAACAAATTGAAACAGGATGTGATAAGCAGGAAAGCCACTCGCATGCACTGTCACACCAGTTATCAGACCACGGTGCTAATGTAAGCCAAGGAGGATGAAAATGACAGCAGGGTAAATCGGAGTGGCATGGTATCTATGTTGTGGGAGACCACTGTTAGAGTGAGGGTGAAAGGGATGATTATTTTAATTATGCTGGTTTGATAACTTTCCTATAAATGTTTCCAAAAAATGTTTAGAATTGCTTTTGCTCAGAAATGGATCCTCAGCTGGTATGAATGGGTCTAGCTCCATTGATTTCAATAGAACAACATTGATTTTTACCAAATGCGGATCTGGCTTTCATTCTGTAAACATGTCAGAACATTACATTTATATTTTCTAGTTTACAATCCTACTGTAGTGTGTTTTATATAATTTGTGACCATTTTTGTGACTTTAATGTATTTCTTTAAGAAATAAGCCAACAAGCTGATTTTAAAAATAGATATGTCAGGGCAGGCAGATGTGATGCACAGTGGTGAATAGTGGTTTGTACATAGCTATCTCACCTCCAGACAAAAATGTCTATTACCATCTTTTAAAATTACTCAGGGAATCAGAAATAGCCATTATGTATTATTAAAATAACATTCACAAAGTCGTAACCAGAGGCATAATCCAAGGCACTATTTTTCAAGGAACAAGTTGAAAATATATTTCCAGTTGATAACAGAAGTCCTGGCAGCAATTTCAGCTCCTGGTTATTTGAGTATAGTATCCAGGGATAATAGAGAGTTGTATAATTAATGGCAGTTATGCTGTACATGCTCTGATAAGAAACGATGGGCTTGCCATTTACAAACATCAAATTTTACGAGCTGGAAATGAAATGCAGTCATAACAGGCCACCAGACCAAAGTGTGATATGAGCTGTAATTTCATGATAGCATATCTCGTACTAGCAAAGCAAAACTAATTCCCACAGGAGCTGGATACTGCAGTGGGATTGGCTCAGAGATAGCTAAAATTCTTCATCAATAGCTCAGCTGGTCTTCAATATTAAAAATTTATTAAAACACATTTTTGGCTTTGATCCATCTTTTGTACTTGAGGGAATTTATGGAAAAATTTTGCCCATTAATAAGTTTCACAGAATTCTTTCATTTACCTAACAAGTCTAAAAGAGGTTTTGCAGCAAGCCTTGCACAATAAACAGGAGTCAAGGGTTTCTCCTATACACTCATCAGATAGACATTAAACAGAAGGAAGGTCATGGGAGAAAATGGATCAAAATACAGTGTTTTTTGTATATCTGGTTTAAAGTGTGTGGTTTTTTTAAATCTGATCTAGACCCACAAAGTAGCAACTTTTTATCATTCCCATACTTTTCATAATAACTCTACATGAAAAAAATCTATCTTCTGCCTAGAAAGAAAAAGATATGGAATTATGATCCAATACATTTAGAATAAGACATGAAGTAAAACATCAAATGTGTAATATATACTTTCACTACATATTAAGTGGAGTTGCAAGGAGGAAGCATGTACAAGGGCAAAATGTGTCCCTCGATCTAAAGAATATGAAATACAGTATTTTAATTTCAGCTGGAGCACTGCATAAAACATTTAGCTCCCCAAGGTCAATATATTTTTGAATACACTGAAGTTGATATGAAGATGAATGTTATTGCATTACACAAATATTCAAAGACTGGAGTACCAATACAAAGGTGAATTCGGAAAAGGTCAGATCTTCTCATTAAGTGCATCTTTCAGCACCCCTGCTCTGCCGCTTTTTGAATGCTGATGGTCAACTGAAGTTCAGTGTCTTCTAGAAAACTATCAAGTCCAAGCTGCATTATTTTTAAACCGTTTTATTCTCATCCATTCAGATCATGATCCTTTTTTAACTGAAGCTATTTAAAAAAATTCAGAATTGAAAAGTGTCCAGAAAGCCACTTTCTTTCAAATAAGAGACAACAACAAGAATCTAATTTTGAACCAATTTTATTTTAGTTGCACAAATATTCCTGTTGTCTTCCCTCAGCAAAAGGAAGGGCATCATAAATGGATAATTATATAAAGAGAACAAAGGTAAGCAGCAATTACAATAAATAGGACAAGCTTGTGAGGGAGCAGTACATAGCAGTGATTGTATGAGAACCTCACCTCACAAAAATATTACTACAGCAATAGTCCTATTAAACTACTACCTACTATTAGTAGGTTATTAGTACACATGAATTCCAAAGAGCATTTATTTATTTAAAGTAAGGTTTAAACCTTTTAAAGTTAGCCAGAAGGACGTAGACCGGGAAGCAACTTGACCACTTATTTTATAAATAAGTGGATTAAAGTGATTTCTTTAAAAGAAAAATAAGTGTTGGAACTGTTATGTACTCTGTGAACACACAGATCTCTTCATTTATAACTTCTGAAGTTTTAAAATTTGACTGTAAAATATATAAACTATTTTAAAAATCCTGAAGTTAGCTGGTATGCTCCCTATTCAGTCCTGATCATTAGCAAATCCTGGAGTTTTCCTCCACTCCCATTTGCAAGCTAGCTTCATGTAGGTCAAAGTTGCAAAAATGTCATCTTCCAGGTTAGAAGCAAAAAGTGTTATATAGAAGGAATGGGATACTGTTCTGCACATAATACTGGATTTACAGTCTGAAATTCCCACAAACTCTGATAGTGTTATCTGATTTCAATAATGGGGTAATAAGAGTTGCAAATTTATTCTGCATGACACGTGGCAGAACTCCTGCCTTGGCTAGATATTCCACTTAAAATTTCATCTTCTGCTCTGATAAAATATAATACTGTCTTAGCGCGACAACATTTGGGTTGCCTGCCTCACTAAACTGCTAGATCTCTAGCAAGATCTTCCATGTCATACAGTTTTTCTGTGAAAATAGACCTGTATTTCCACAACCCTGAAGTTAGACCTATAAAAATAAATTAGATAGGATAGAACTGTTTCACCATCATGACAATTTCTTGCCATCTTTTCAAGCCATGATAGGGACTGCAGAAATGTAATTAAATTTGAACATCCATATTTCTGCTTATGGTCACAGGTTGCCTCATGAATATCTGCAGCATAGATTGTGAGGGAAGATACCATAATATTATGCCAAGGGTATTATTGAGGTAAAAGTTATGATTTATTGATACAGAAGTACTCCCTATAAAAGCTCAACACAGAGGGCCACATAAGGGCAGGCTTCAGCAACCACCTCCCAACAGTCCTTGCTTTGGGGACTATGTGTTAAGCACACTCTTTCCCCCACCCCATGAAGAATAGTGACTCGTCTATATGAGATTTATGATTTTGCAATAAACTGTGTGAACACTTTTATTTTGGTTTATACCAGGCTTATTATTTTTAGCTTAAGTCAATTAGCAACAGATTTAAGCTAAACCAAAATAAGCCTCACTTAAACTGAAATAAAAGTGCCCAGCCAGGGGATTTTACCAGTTTAACTAAAGGCATTTAAAAAACAAATTAACAGATTTTAAGGCCACAAGGGACCATTATGATCATCTAGTCTGATTTCAAGCATAGCACAGGTCAAAGAATTTTACAAAGTAAGTCCTGAATCAAGCCTAAAGCAAATTGAGCTAGAGCGTAAATTTTAGAAAAACATCAGATCTTTATTTAAAGACTTCAAATGATGGAAAATCCACTATATTTTTAGATACATTGTTCCAATGCTTAATTATACTTCTTGTTAAAATTGTGCACCTTATTTCTAATCTGAATTTGTCTAGCTTCAACTTCTAGCCATTCAATCTTTATGTCTTTGTTAAAATAAAACTATAGCCCTGCAGTGTCTGAAATCTTCACCATCTGTAGGCACTTTAAGGCTATGATCAAGTCATCTCTTAATCTTGTCTGGGTAAAATAAATAGATTGAGCTTCTGTTTGTCTCTCATTGTCACAGAGGTTTTCTGGACTTCAGGTCATTCTTGTAATCTTTTCCTGAAGCCTTTAGAATTTCTCAACATCTCTTTTAAAATGTAAAATTTTCAGACTTGGTTAAGTGACTTAAGAACCTAAATTTCATTTCAAAAGTGACTTAGGCACTTGGGAACCTAGTCCCATTGACTTTCAATTAGGGTCCCCACACACTTAGGTCTCTGAAAATTTTACCCCAGAACTGGACACCATATTCCAGCAATGCTCTTACAAATGCCATATACAATAGTAATACCACATCCCCTCTCATACTTGATAATCCCCTACTTATACATCCAAGGACTGTGTTTGTTTGTTTTCTGAGGGTATGTCTCCACTGGAGCAGGAGCTGTAATTTCCAGCTCAAGTAGACATACCCATGCTAACTCTGATCCAGCTAGTAAGCTAAAAATAGAAGTGCAGCCATGGCAGCATGAGCAACAAAAGGGCTAGCTGCCCTGAGTATGATCCCACCCAAGACCCTAGGTATATATTTGGGGTGGCTAGCCCGCCTGCCATTTTTGCTACACTTCTTTTTTTAGTGTGCTCACTCAATCAGAGCTTACACGGGTATGTCGCCGCAATCTGGAAATGACAAGTTGCAGGATCACAATTCACTACAGTCTGTGTAACAGGACTGTATTGGAGCCTCCTACAACCAATGGTGAGGAAGAGGAACTTCATTTGTTCTGAGCAATTTTTTCCATGTTTTTCCTCATCCCTACTATAGGGAATACAAGCCTTTTTTTCTTTTCATGTTGCATTGGTAAACAGGAACCAAAATAACCAGTGCCTGTCTTTCCTGCAGTCATGCTCTTCTGCTTGCAGGTTCATATGCTTTTTTGAGACATTGTTGTCATCAAAAGTCTTTATACCTACATGTTGCTTCTGAATCATCCATCTTGCCACTTTGGTAATGTTCCTGAGTAGCTGGTTTTTTTTGCTTGAAAAACATGAACGTCTGCATATACTGCTGCCAGGGAATTCCATTCCGGGGGGAGGGATAGCTCAGTGGCTTGAGCATTGGCCTGCTAAACCCAGGGTTGTGAGTTCAATCCTTGAGGGGGCCTTTTAGGGATCTGGGGCAAAAATTGGGGATTGTGCCTGATTTGAGCAGGGGGTTGGACTAGATGATCTCCTGAGGTCCCTTCCAACCCTGATATTCTATGATTCTTTGTTTCCCATGAAACAGTCACTAAAACCAATTAATGAATGAAGGTCTCTGTTGTGCTTTGGAAGTTAGCGAAGTAGCAGAGGAAATAGACCAATTTGAAAGGCAGAATTTAGATATTGGCAGATAACTGAAGAGGAAACTGACTGTGTGTATAAAATATATTTGTTTAGCATTCTGAAGCCTAACCATGGATTACGTTCATGATTTGTTTTCTTAATCATATTTTTTATTTTTAAATAAAGTATTCAATTCACATTGTGGTCCATTTGGTATTAATCATAGGCCGTGTTCAGGCCACATTTAGTCATAATATGACAATTTCAGCAAGAGACATTTCCCATTATTGTGGTGTGAATCTTTGAGGAGGACAAAAGGAGCAAACAGAAGCAATGCACTAGCATTAATTGTTCTTGCAATGGACCAAGCTCCAAGCTTTGTATTTTGCGCACATGTGAATGAAAAACAGATAAACAGTTTCATAGCGTGCTGGTAAATCATAATAAAGCATAGTTTTCCTAATTACTGGGGATAAAGCTGCTCTGTCCTATCTGGCAGGTGCATCCTTTAGAATCAGTTCCATCTCCCAAAGTGGTGCAGCACACAGAAAGAAAAGCCACTGGAAAATATAAGGTCAATAACGATAAATGATGTCTGCCAGATGATGCCTCTCTGCTTTTGAATGTTAATTGTCCAAAGGGTGTTCCCAAACAGCTTTTTCTTTCTCTCTTTCTCTTGCATTCTCTCTCTCTTCCCAGCATGGAAGAACACTGCAAGCTTTATCCTTAAAACTAATGAATGAACTTGAAGGATGCCCCACCGAGCCATGCAAAATTAATTAGGTCGAGAACTTGGGTGGCTTGGCTGCAGGGTAGCTGTAACACTGACGTTTTTTAACAGGATCTGTCTACAGCACAACAGCCCTGCTGTGCCATCCCAAAGCTCAACATTATGGGACATGTTCATCAAGTCACTGAGCATAATCATATTTCCTCTTTATAACTGATGTCGTCTTTTTTATTTCTTTCCTTTTTCCCCTTTTGTGCATATGTGTGTGCATTGTTTTTATTATTATTTTGCTTGAAAGGAGGGAAAGAATCTGAAATAGCACAGTTAGCTGGGTTTTTTTTCCATTGGGCAACAGCTCCCTCTATTGCTCTGTTTTGTTCCCTGATTCCTGATGAGAAAAATATATATGCAGGTTATAGCTTATGATTTCATTTTATTGTATTAGCCATTTGTCTGTGAATTAAATACATAAATAGCTAAATTCAACATGACAAGGATCATTCCCAGTGATTTTATAGTCCTCTGATGGATGGCTATCAGCAGTCATGAACAATAGTGACTTGCGTAGAAAAGGCCATAAATATTGCTGAAACCAGCAGACTCCAAGCTAATGTCCCATGGGCCTTTTGGCCATTTCAGGGGTTTATGTGGGATTGGATGGTAGGGATAGAAAGAAGTTTAAAGCAATGGGAAGTGCTTTCCCCCCCACCTCTCCTTGTAATTTATTTATTAACTTTGATCTATCAACAGCCAGTTCAGCATCCCTGTATCACTGGAAGTGTGTAAATATCAAACACTAAGTGTTGCTTGAGCAAAGAGCTTTATGGATATATCAATTATGCCATATTTGCATGTATTTCAGGGACTCTGTGAATGATCCAAACAGCGAGAAAAATATATTGCTCTGTACCAGTTTGCCAATTATTTTAATCATGCACAGTGTGGTGGTAATGGCAAATGAAATGAGAGAAAGTAAGTGAGCAATTAGGTATGTGGAAATGGGGGAATGACAACAAGTACAATCAAAAGTAATTCAAGACATCCCAGAGAATTAAAAGATTTGGGATGGGATGGCTTAGTAATAGGATTCATAGGCTATATGATGGGGTGATAGTTCCATCCCAGGCTACTGAAGGCCAGACTTGACCTCAGTTACCCACACCCATCACACCTGTGCTGAGTTTAAAAGGGGGAAAGTCTAGTAGTTGAGGCTGGAGAGAGGAAGACCGCAAGCAGAGTGCGGGGAGGTAAGGAATTGTGGGGAGACTGTCTGGCTGGAGTTGACTGCTGGAAGGAAGCCAGGAAGATAGTGATTGAACTGGAACCTTCTGACTGAGGGGTATGAGACCATGGGGTAATGACTGGCAATTATTTCCCGAAAAGGGGCCTGGAGATAGTCTGGCTGACTAGAAGATTTCTTTCTATTGTACTGTTTGGGACTTTGTTTTGAAATACTCCTTTACCCTGGAAGGGGTTGAGTGGTTTGAGATCACTTGGCTGGATGGCTAAGCTCGTAGATGGCTAGATAGGCTCCAGGACATGGGAGGAAACTGAAGCAGGATGCTTGCAGGACCACTTTGTGCTGCAGTAGAGGATGCTGGAGGGTTTTGGCCTGTCACAGACTTCTATGATCATCTAGCCTAGGCTTGTTGACTTTACACAGAGACCAAAGATTTATTGGCCATAAAGACTGAACTACCCAGTCACCCTGAGCCTATGAATATTTGCTCAGATTTCTTTAATAAACTCTCTTCAAATAAGTTTTTACCCCTTTTACATTTATGTTCTATTCATGTTTCAGCAAACAAATGTATTAACAGGAATATTTGCCAAAGAATAGTACATTTTAAGCAATATTTCATAATATTCAGGTAAGTAAAATTTTAAATCTATTATTTGAGCATCTGTACTGGACCCTGGCTCAGTGTTATGGCCAAATTTTCAGCTGTAGATTTATATGTCTAACTTTAGGAATCCCAGTTTGAAATTGAATCAGCAGAAAGAAACATACTACGTGACCTGTGTGTCCTGTCAAAACACTTAACATTTTGAAATATAGCAGATTGGTCAGGAATACTCCACAGCCCAATGGCTGGATTCTCCTCCACTTAAACCAGTTAACACTGGTATACTCCTTTGGCTACAGTGGAGTTACTGATTCTTATTCGTGTGAGACCAGAACCAGGCCTCAAGAGTTATTTGCAAAATTATGTGGTGAAAAGTGCATAAATCTGACAATCAGTATACTGATAGGCAATTCACAGGTGGATATATATTTGTCAAATTATTCATTGTGAATTATTTCACTTAACTAATTTACCCACTGATAAGTTTTTATTAAATCTCATCTCCCAGTACCAGCCCACATACTGCTACATCCAAATTAGTTAGTTTTTCACTCAAACTACCCAGTGTATCTTAGGCTTTTAAATGCATTATTAATTTTTAAGGTTATTGGTTAATCGCTAGCATTGTACGAATCACAAAGAAAGACAGTCTTGTCTCAGAGGCACTTACTCCCTAAAGCCTTGATCCTGGGAATACTTGAGCACATACTTAACATTATGCATGTGAGCAGTCCCATGAAGTTAAGCATATGCATAAGCATTTGGAGGATAAGAACCTAAAAGACAGGTAAAGAAGCAATGGAGACCCAGAGACTACTGAAAATTTACAGTATCTTATCTATGTCTATGTATACATATTGTATGGAAGGTGTCACCAGGTGGCACTGTTAAACATGTTTGTCCAAGTTCTTTTACTTTGCCTGTGTGATGATTTAGGAATGTCTTTATAATTTATTAATTCTGTGTGAAATTATGAAACCTAGGTCTCTGGTTCAGGCTGTAAACTCCATTTAAATGTATGGCTTTTTGCCTTCTCTGTAGTCTGTTTGCCTCCATGTTAGGTTGAGATTCCAAAGGCTGATGGCAAAAGAATAATAACTAAATAGTTGACTTTAAGTATGCAATTATTGGAAATAGTCACTCTCTAGATAAGACTGATTTAGCAAGGGGGAGGTTGCTTGGCAACAAAGCCACCTGGCAGGAGATTGTACTCATGTGGGGAAGCTGGCAAGTATGTCACCTGACAAAGGGCTGAAAGTTTTTAAAAAGAATGACACTGTTCCACTCAGGAGCCATTTTCCTCCAGTCCATGAAGCAGAAGCAACTCAGCATGTTGCAGCCCATGAGTCGTGCACTGAAGCAGGTGTAATGAAAAGTTAAACTGTATCATACCGTTCAGCCAAAAGGTGGCACCATGTGTCCCGTTTAACTTAAGCTCACCACAGCTATTTTTTGCAGTCCATGAAAGGATCATATGGAAGACACATCTGTGGTGTATCTATCTGGGAAGGAGGTTCTGTAGCCAGTCTATATCTGGTACAGAAGCCTGACCTGCTAGTACCAGTCCTGCAACCTATTGTGTACAAGGTATACATGACATGGTGTCAAGAGTAAAGGTAGCCTAACTAGTGCCAGAGGAGAGGAGAAAGAGAAGGAAAACCACAACAAAGGTTGCAGATAGAGGGAACAAAAATTGCAGGATCTAATCACTATTCAACAACATGTCACTCTTCAATGCCACAGAGAAATTCAGTTTTGATAGACCTACAGAATAGACAAACTGGAAACAACATTTTGCAAGATTTCACATTGCAACCAAACTCCACAAGGAAACTGGAGACATTCAGGTACACTCTTTAATTTATTCTGTGGGGAAGCAGGAGGATCAAATCTTTAAATCCTTGGACTTTACTAAAGACAGTCACAAAGAAGACTATGCAAATGTTTTGGCTGTGGTTGATGCACACATTGTACCCCAGAGAAATTTGGTTTATGAAAGGGTACATATGCATCAGACAATGCAGAAACCGAGAAAAATATTGACTCTTTTATATGAGCTTTGCATGCATTGACTGAAAACTGTGATTTTTAGGACTGCAAAACATGAAAATATCAGAGACAGGCTGGTTATTGGGTGAACAGACAAAACCTTTTCATAGACCTAAAAACAGACCTAACCCTACATACCTATTCAAATAGCAATCTAGTCTGAGCTAGTAAAACAGCAAAACCTACAGCAACTTGCCAGACTTGAAAAATCTGAAACTAGCTTACTAGTAAACAGACACATGAGTATTAAAAGTCATTACCATAAAAGCCTTGGGGCTATGAGGAAATTCCTGGTTCACCTCGGTTTGATTTGGACTTTGCCTACTGGACCCGGAAACCTGACACAGACTCTGAACCATGATATTGACTCTGACCTGGAACACAACTATGAACTCCTCCACTACTCCCAACCTCAGGTTTATCCCTATTCTAACCCTTGGCCTTGACTGTCCTTGTTTGGATCCTGACACTTATGTTCTTATAGTCTTATGACTCAAAGATTCCAGATTGGCCCCAGCCAGTTGTTGCAACTAACAGACAGCCAGATGACCAAGTTGTCATTTGTTTGTCTCATGTAATTAAAAAACCAGTGTGATTCAGAGACACTTGACAGACTGATCCATACTGAACTTTAAAGATAGCATGGCAGTGTACGTTTTGTAAATGGTAAAGATGTGAAACGTAAAGAGGGAGATGTGATGGAATGCTAAATTGTACTAATTATACTATTCAGCCACTAGGTAATGCAGTGTGTAACATGTTTAACTTAAGCTCACAACAGCTATTCCTGGCAGCATATTAAGGGTTCTCATGTCCTTACGATACAGATCTCTGGTGTATCTTTATGAGAAGGCAGCTCTGTAGCCAGTTGATATCTGGCACAGGAGTCTGACCTGCAAGGAGCAGCCCTACAATCTACTGTGTACAAGGGCTATATGACAGGAGGATTCTGGAGAACCCAAGTGACTCTGACCTCCATCCAAATTGCTCTCTGGTGAGGAAACTAAGGTGGAGCTATGCATGTATTGTCTTATGATCTGTTCTCTGGAGTGCTTTATATGATTCAGTAGTAGAACATAAATGTGTTTAGACATTGTGCAGAGTGTGTGAATGAGTTTTAACTGCTTCACAACCAGAAGTGTCACCTTTTGGATGGAGTTCTGAGAGGATGTATAAGTACAAGGTAGTCTGAAGGGTGAGCGCTGTGCCCAGAGCGAGTAGGTAGCTGAACAGTGAATTCCAATTTCAGAATAGGGTGCCAGATAAAAGTCTGCACCTGGAGAGTGTGTCTAGGGACCTCACGTTTGGGACAATGGCTGGCCTCCATTCAGCCTCCAGGGTCTAAAAATCTCAAAATCCAGATCAACAGGGGGGCTTTGATTCCCCTCACAGCAGTCATAGTGAGCCAGAAGGGGAGCACTTGCTAAGATTTGTGATAGAATGGTGTCAGCATTTGGGATCTACATGGGAATGTATGAAGCTTTTAAAACACCTTTCCAAGGCTTACACTTTTGGTCTTAAAGTCAAAAGAGGGAGCCAATATTTTGGTTTGTTTCAGGTATAAGTTAGCAAGCATAAATTATGAACAGCTCAGGAAACTGCAGCTTCGGGGCTTGTGTGTGTGTGGCAAAGTCTGGTTGATGATGATTAGAAGAAATAGGAGTTGGTGGCCATGCTGTGCTCATATGTTCTGAAGCAGGATGGAGTATTCACTCCAAACGTGGATGGAGAGTTCCTTTTTCCTATATCAGGGCCTGCAGGTAATCAAGGAGACAGTGACAGACTGTTCCCCAGACAGTCGAGCAGACACAGTGAGGATAAGTGACACAGAACAACAGAGGCTGGGGTGAGAGAGGCTGAAGTTCAAGAAAGAACAATTAAAATTTCAAAGAGCCCAGTTGGAGCTGGTTGCTCCAAGTGTCAGAATGAGCAAACAGAGCTAGAGTGACAGAGACAGGAAAAGGAATGACAGCTGGAGAAGAGAATGGAAGAATGAGAGAAACGTGATTTTTGAAATGGAAAGACTGGGCAAGAAAACCATTATTCAATAGGTGGGATAGGCCCTGGTTACTTGGTCTTTCAGATGGCATAGATAAATTGTTGCCGCACTAGAGAAATGGAGATGATATAGATGTGTTTTTAAATGCTTTTGGGAGGTCTCATGAGTTAAGTTGTGTGGCTGATGATGACTGGGTCAGGTATCTGTCCCCCTTAGTGACAGGAAAGGCACTAGAGGTGTTCACCCAGATGCCTAAGAAGTACTATGGCAGTTATGAACAATATAAACAGCTTTTAGTATGGGAAGCAATGCTTTACTGACATTGTATTTGTTACACAGCTCTGTTTTGAGAGAATCTGTGGTGAGTGGTAGAGTTTGAGGTGTGCCTTTGTCCCAAATATTGACTCTAGTGAGAGACACAGCAGCTTCCTGGGAACCAGGCATTGCTGTGTGGGCTGAGATATCTGTATGAGGGAGTTGCCTGCATACTGTTTATGACCACCTCAGTTCCAGGACTGGTGTCTTTGTATAAATAAAGCAAGTTACACTGAGTATATACCAAGACCATGCATCACTGATTTCTCCTCTAATGGGACACTGACTTAGAAGACTCTAGAATTCTGCTACTAGTTGTCAGGGAGGCAACACTGGTGTCAGAAGGGGCCTCCTCTGTGTGTGTGTGTGTGTGTGTGTGTGTGTGTGTGTGTGTGTGTGTGTATTTGTGGTGGCAACGTTTTTAACTGATATAGATTAACATTTGTGAACTTTGTGATAGAAGTGGATTTGCAGTAATCTATATTCCTTTTTTCAGAGTAGCAGCCGTGTTAGTCTGTATTCGCAAAAAGAAAAGGAGTACTTGTGGCACCTTAGAGACTAACAAATTTATTAGAGCATAAGCTTTCGTGAGCTACAGCTCACTTCATCGGATGCATTTGGTGGAAAAAACTTTTGTTTTCACATCCGATGAAGTGAGCTGTAGCTCACGAAAGCTTATGCTCTAATAAATTTGTTAGTCTCTAAGGTGCCACAAGTACTCCTTTTTCTTTTTGCTATATTCCTTTGATTCAGTATCAATGCAAAGAATGATAATATTGAGCATATAAAACTTCTGGCCGCACATCAAACCAACAGCAGAATTAAATGATACTCTCTAAACCTGTCTAAATATGATGTTTGAGCATAAGTGATACCATGGGTCTTGTGTATAATTTTTCAGAAGCTATCACTCCTGTTATTACTACAGAAATTCTCACTTTGTTTTTCTGATCTCTATTCTGAATAAGCAAAAGTCACTCCATCCTGAGATTAATGCTGCAGACTCTGAACATGCTCAGTGAAAACCTAAGATTTCTAAGAGGGGTGTGTGTGTCTAGAATCCAGAGGAAAATGTGCATTCAATGATGATTGATTTAAACTGAAAAGTTCCTGATGTAAAGAAATAGGTGCACAGCATTCAGTAGAATCATTTTACTGCACTAAGATTTACCAAATCTTAGACTAGTCATTCCTATGTCTTCCAGCACTTTGAAACATCAGAAAGAGAAGAACAGGAATGCAGATGAGAAAACACTTGAGGCTTGTCTACATGGTGGGGTAATGCATCCTACAGGGATGTGATTTCTGAAGTGCACTAATGGTCCACACTGGTGTGCACTAAAGGTTCACTCATACACTTTAACATGCTGCTTGAAACGGTACTACCACATTAAAATGCACCAGCAGGCTCTACACAAGGCAATAAATGCACTTTAGAAATCAAATCCCTGTAAAGCATGTTACTCCACTAGGTAGACAAACCCTTCAGCACACAACCACAATGGAGCTCTGTTAAAGGAAAGAGGCCTATGTACACTTGAGTGGGGCAGTCATGATACACAGCAATACCACACTATTGTGATGAGGGCTAGGTGCTTTGCTGTGCCAAAGAGCAGGTATGGGCAGCTGTTAACCTGATTTTTAGAGCTTTATTGTGGATCTCCAGTGATCTGACCAGAAGATACTCAGGTTCATATCCCAAAATCAGGCTACAGAATTAGAGAATGTGGAGGGTTCAATACCTTGTAAGGACCCTTGGGAAGCATGGCAAGAACACTCCCGCTGACAACAGAGCCAATCTTTAGAGATTTTTATTAAAATAAAGGAAAAAGCTATCAAAGCTTCAAACCTCAGAATCAGGAAAAAATAATAGTTATGGGGTACCCATGAAAACATTCCTTACAAAAGCTACTTAGACGAACATACTCGTACCCTTCCTTGGGGACCTATTGATAAGAGAGAAAGGACCAACCTCATCTTTGGCATGCCAAAATGAGTCGAATGGTCCAGGTTCCTCAATACCAGGATGGTGGAGATAAGGATTAGATGTTAAGTAGCTAAATTATATTTAAAAGTTAAGCTAGCAGCTAAATGAAAAGAACAGAAGGAACTAAAAAACTGAAAGCTAAACAAACTAACTCCACAGGGTGGTTTGCCCTCATATAGGGTCTTGGCACTATCACGATTATTCATATCAGTCCCCAAACTTCCTCACCCACATTTATGCCCAAATTTCATTTCCTCACCCACATAAACCTTGGGTGCACTTATGCTATTGGCTAATATATTCATACATATTAATGCCAGATAGCTCATTCTCAAAACCATTGCCTTTGGTCTGAACTGTTACTTTGTGGTTACCATGTTCTAGAATTTTGGTAAACGCAGTCAGTTCCCCAAAGTCTAAAAGGGTCATTGATAAGCCATTTATCTGTGCCAAAGGTTACAAGTACTCATGCTAACTTGCTTTAGCTAATCCTACAGGAAACAGGCCTGTAGGTTCCTTGTATTACAGCCAATTTATCATGACTAAAATTATTCAATATAAAAATATAAGCCAAAATAATATAATCAATCAAACCAATCGAGCAAAACAGGATATATTATATAGCAGGCTAGTTGTATGGGCTACACAACACATTTTCTTGGCTTCTGTGGCCTCCAAGCTCTGTGGGAGGAATATGTATCATAGGCTCAAGCTATATTCACTGAAAATTTAATATAAACCTGTAGGAGGCGGGGAGGGTCTGTAGATGTATTTTAGTGCTGAATAGAAAAATACCCTACAAATGTATCATTCATTTTGATCCACACAGAAATTTTGAAGGAGAAAGTCATTAAGGACATTGAGGTCAACGGTAATTGGGACAAAATACAACATGGTTTTACAAAAGGTAGATCGTGCCAAACCAACCTGATCTCCTTCTTTGATAAGGTAACAGATTTTTTAGACAAAGGAAACGCAGCGGATCTAATTTACCTTGAATTCAGTAAGGTGTTTGATACGGTTCCACATAGGGAATTATTAGCCAAATTGGAAAAGATGGGGATCAATATGAAAATTGAAAGGTGGATAAGGAACTGGTTAAAGGGTAGACTACAACGGGTCATACTGAAAGGTGAACTGTCAGGCTGGAAGGAGGTTACCAGTGGAGTTCCTTGGGGATCAAGTTTTGGGACCAATCTTATTTAATCTTTTTATTACTGACCTTGGCACAAAAAGTAGGAATATACTAATAAAATTTGTGGATGACACGAAGCTGGGAGGTATTGCTAATACATAGAGGGACTGGGATATCATACAGGAAGGTCTGGATGACCTTGTAAACTGGAGTAATAGTAATAGGATGGAATTTAATAGTGAAAATTGCAAGGTCATGCATTTAGGGATTAATAACAAGAATTTTTGTTATAAACTGGGAATGCATCACTTGGAAAAAACAGAGGAGAAGGGCCTTGGAATATTGGTTGATCACAGAATGACTATGAGTCGCCAATGTGATATGACCGTGAAAAAAGCTAATGCGGTCTTGGAATGCATCAGGCGAGGTATTTCCAGTAGAGATAAGGAGGTGTTAGTACTGATATACAAGGCACTGATGAGACCTCATCTGCAATATTGTGTGCAGTTTTGATCTCCAATGTTTAAGAAGGATGAATTCAAACTGGAACAGGTACAGAGAAGGGCTACTAGGATGATCCGAGGAATGGAAAACCATGTCTCCTCTTATGAAAGGAGAGTCAAAGAGCTTAGCTTGTTTAGCCTAACCAAAAGAAGGCTGGGGGAGATATGATTGCTCTCTATAAATATATCAGAGGGATAAATACCAAGGAATTATAGGAATTATTTAAGCTCAGTACCAATGTGGAGACAAGAACAAATGGATATAAACTGGCTATCAGGAAGTTTAGACTTGAAATTAGACTATGGTTTCTAACCATCAGAGGAGTGAAGTTCTGGAATAGCCTTCCAAGGGGAGCAGTGGAGGCAAAAGACCTATCTGGCTTCAAGACTAAGCTTGATAAGTTTATGAAGGGGATGGTATGATGGGATAAATTAATTGCCAAAATTAGGTTATCTTTGACTATTAGTGGTAAATATGCCCAATGGCCTATGATGGGACACTAGATAGGGTGGGATCTGAGTTACTACAGAGAATTCTTCCTGGGTGTCTGGCTGGTGAGTCTTGCTGATCGCCATATTTGGGGTCAGGAAGGAATTTTCTTCCAGGGCAGATTGGCAGAAGCCCTGAGGTTTTTTGCCTTCCTCTGTAGCGTGGGGCACGGGTCACTTGCTGGAGGATTCTTTGCTCCTTGAAGTCTTTAAACCACGATTGAGGACTTCAATAGCTCAGACATAGGTCAGGGATTTGTTACAGGAGTCGGTGGGTGAGATTCTGTGGCCTGGGTTGTGCAGGAGGTTGGACTAGATGATCATAATGGACCCTTCTGATCTTAAAGTCTATGTGTCTATGAGAACTTAACAAGTGATATTTCTGTATCAATCATGAGACAGTCAGGAAAACAGTTTCAAACACGGGACAAATATAATGTTCAGTGCCTTTTTTTAGGTCCAAAAGTCTCACCTGCTTAACTACACTTTGCAAATATAGCTTCACATCACACATTTTAATTACACAGGAAGCCAGTTCTCTTAGCACATCACATCTGTCCTGTTCACTTCTTATCTTCAAAGGGCTTTATAAACATTGACAGGAAAGTCTCATTAATTTGCACTAGTATGGGGAGCCTCATTGCATAATGTAGGAGGACAGTGATACCCCCGAGAATGGCCACAGCTTCCCCTCTTTTCCCAAACAGGGGTTCTTCAGAGAGAGTCATCACAGCCTCTTCTGTGCTCCCCATAGGACTACGCTTAGACCCATGAGGCAAGTAAAAATAACTATTTCTGGGTTACTAATGATACCTCTACTCTTGCCTGATTCTGACTAGAATGGAAAAGGAAGCTCAACACTAGACTTGGAAAACTGAGGCAAAAAAAAAATTGAGAGACTTGTGCAAGACCACACAACAAGATAGTAGAGAGCTAGAATTTATGGGGGTTAGCCCCATGCTCAATCTACTAGATATACTAAAGAATTAGTACTGAAAAGAAAGATCAATATTAGAGTGTGGTTGAAACCAGATTTTTCATTTCACAGGGTATGCAGTGAGTATATAATCTTTTTCTGTTCCAAAATTAAATGAATGCAAAAACAAAAAATCTCATAAAATTTGTTTGGGGTCAATAAAAATATTTTGTTGGGATTTTGACTTTTATGGTGTATTACATAATGTAAAATTTAACATTGTAACAGTCACTTCAAAATGGAAAATTGAAACATTTCATTCTGAAAAGGTTCAAAATAAATGTTTCAAGCTTAATAAAGCCCACATAGTTTCAATTTTTTTTCATGATATTGTTTCATCAAAATGGACATATTTATGCTAATGGTGCACTTTTGACAAATCAACATTTTCAGATGGGAAAATGTTCCACTGGAAAATTTCTGACCGCTATTCTATTAAATAGAAGTACCAGCTATGGCTGGTGAAAGTTGAGGTATCAAATTCTTGCCTCAATCAAACGAACTAAACACACGTTTTTGCAAATTCAGGATTGGAAGACCATTCTTTCTACAGGTAGCATTACCAAAAATACTGCTCCAGGGAATTGTAGGGAAGTGCATGGACAGTACCAAGATTTATGAGAGAACATGAAATCAAATAAAAAGAAAATCAGTACTTTAGAGGCATGGGGGAGGGAAGACCCAAAAAGCCTCCCCCATCTAGCCAATCATCATCAAGCAGTTCTCATCAAATGCTGACTTCAAAGATGATTTTGGACCAGACTGGGACTCAGCTGTGTGAATCCAATTCTCAGCTCCACCACAGGCTTCCTTTGTACTCCTGCATCAGGATAGCTGGGGGCTTGGCTGGGGCAGGAATAGGAGTCTGTCAGAACTATCAGAGAGCTGGGAATTCAACATAGGGATGTAGAGTAGACTTGAGTCACTGCTTCCCTGAGGAGCCTATATATCTGCCTTGGGAGGTCATCTGATTAACCCTTTGCTTGTGGATTGGCTGAGCCCTAGCCTATTAGCATGGGCCCATAATAGGAGTTATAGGTAATTGCCTCTGATGACTCACAAACTCAGACTTAGGGATGACTCATCGCACTCTGAGTAGGTCAATTAATCTCTCTCTGCCTCATTTTCCCATCTATAAATGGGAATAATAATACTTTCCCTCACCCTCTGTCTGGTTGTGCCAAGTAGGAATTTTTTGCAATAATTTTGAGTCCTGTGTGCCTCAGCTTCCCCTATATGCTGCATAGTTACCTAGAGGGGATGGAAAAGACTGTTTGCTCCCAGGGCAGGCTAAGAGACATAGGTATGGGTGTTACCAAGCTGTCTGGGTCTTGGTCTTCATATTAATGGAGCATCTGAGAAGACAATGTCAAATCCAGTCACCAGGACCAGAGGAACATTCCCCAGGTGGAGACCAAAGGAGTGGGAAGATGTGAGGTGAGAGGAATAAGAGGGGGCTGCTGGAAGGAACCTGACTATGGAGGTCACAGATAGAGACAGAGATCCTGAATACTGGGCTTCACAACAGCTTAGCTGGACTCTAGGAAGAAATGGTCTATGCATCAACCTTCCTTTCTCTATGCTAACCTAAGGACTTCCTATGATGTGTTCCAGTTGACTAATAAACCCAACTGTTCTGACAACGCTGTTTGCTGTCACTGCAAATGTTTCATGAGATGCATTAATCACTGAAGAGTGTACAAGTCTCTGTTAGGAGTCTGTCTTGGCTAGAAGCACTGAACACAGCACACAATGTGAAGGCCCATAAGTCCAGTCTAAAGAGGCAGTGAAGCTGCATGGCTTACCCTGAAGGAAATGAGACCCCTGGGTGCCTGGTACACCTAAGAAGTTCTTCCCAGAGACTGTTCCAAAGCACCAATCCTGTGGATCTATGACACAAGTCTATTTAGACTGTAAGCTCCTCGGGAAAAGGACTGTTTCTTACTATGTGCATGCACAGTTCCTAACACAAAGGGATTTGATTTCACTTGGGGTCTCCAGGCGCAACTATAATACTACTACTAATAACTGAAAGTCCTATAGGAAAGTAAAATACACCAGTTCCCAAAGGGTTTTGAACTATGGGGCTCTACAGCACCATAGTCTGTAACATTTAGAAAATATTTGTCACATGTAAATGTATCTGAAGCATAAATGAGGCATTCTGTTTCTCAGCCTGACGATCCATTGCTGCTCTGCTGACCACAGATATCTGCATTACCTGTCAGCTGGAACCTTTTTAGTCTTCAACAGTACACTGTACTAGGTCTTGATCAAATCTGATACTGCAAAAATCCCTGTAAACTAGCTTCCCTCCTAATGTAGTATTCCTCTCTAAATCACACTTCAGGCAACATCCAGGATGAACAGAGCCGAGGGAAGCTTTAGAGTGTTAGTTTATATTGTTGCCAACAATGGTTCCAATCTAAAGTAAGTGTTATCAGATGTGTGGTTTGTGCAGCTCTGTTCCTTTTCTTGTGGCTTGAGTTGCATTGTACATGCTTTCACTAAAGTCAAAGAAATAAAACACTCTCACTTCTGCAGCTAGAATATGTGTTTACTTCAGCGATTACAGAAAGTCACAAAAGCACTTGTATCTTACTCTGGTTTGAAAAGCCCTGAGTATATTTATGGCACTGTATGCATTCTAATGAAATGTTTAAGGAAGAAGTTTTTCGTTTATGTCAGATGTTAGAATTCTACAGTTTATATATTAAGAAGGTCAGGTCAGGCCAGGCTATGCCTGCCACTGTAATGAAAGTACCTGGTACATCCTGTGGCTCGTCAAACCCACTACCTTGTGGGTAGCCCAGGAGGATGTAAGGCTAAGGGAGCAACCCCTGAGAGAAAAGCCCCATTGCCTTGTGGGTGAATTCAGCAGAATGTAAAGCTCTGAGAGTAAACTCAGACAGAAAATCCGGAGTGGAGCCCTTAAGGCAGTCAAGTACTAACATTTTAGTATCTTTCCAGCAACTCCTGCGGCAGATTGAGTACCAGATATATTAATTCTTCCTCTCCTCTGGATTTTACCAGTGATACCAAGAGGGGAGTCCTGATCAGGGCCAGCTCCAGGCACCAGCTTTCCAAGCAAGTGCTTGGGTTGGCATTCAGAATGGGGCGGCAATCCATGTCCGGCGGCGGCAATTCGGCGGCAGCTCCGCCACTGTTCCTGACGCAGCGGCTTTTGGGCGGCAGCTGCGCCGCTCTTCCGGGTGTGGCAGCAATTTGGCGGCGACTGCTTGGGGCGACAAAATTGGTAGAGCCGCCCCTGGTCCTGATGCATGAGCAACTCAGGGCCTCCATATCGTCGGCCCAGGCTCGTGCTCTGGAGAGATACTCCAGCTTTGAATCGACACAACACAGGAGTCAGCAGTCACTGGTTCTAAGCTCTTACTCAGTTGGTTTGGAGGTGAGCACCAGGGGCTGTTTCCAATAGTGGGAGAGAGCATTGTATCTCACTGGACAGCCATCGCCTGCCCCCAGAAAATAGGGTGTTGTCCCCAGGCCATCTCTAGGTTTTTTTGCCACCCCAGGCTCCGAGAGCACAACTGCCCAAGAAAAAAAAAATGGGTGGCCGGAATACCACCTCTGGAATTGTGCCGCCCCAAGCACGTGCTTGCTTTGCTGGTGCCTAGAGCCAGTCCTGGCTGTCCTGCTTCAATGGGTGCTTGGAGCTTAGAGTTTTGTAATTTGACAAGTGGACTGTAACCAACACACTTGGCAAATCAAGATGTGGCAGAGATTGTCTCTCTCGAGTGGGTCTCTTCAGCAACAAGCCCGGCTACCATAAAAGCAATTGAGTAAATTCTTTACCTCTCAGGGACGCATACCCATGGTCTCTCGAGACTGGAGGTTGCCTACCACTATGTATTAAGAAAGGTGACTACAGTACGGAAATAACCCATTTTAAAACATTATACACTGAAGAACTACACAGGCAACAATGAGGCACATGGTACATGCTTTATCAGAGATGTAGGAACATCTGAAATATGGTGTGTCTAAACCATACCCTTTTCTCGTAATACCGATGGGCCCATTGGACCCAGTACAGGAAAACAAACACACTTACAGAAGTCCTCTATAAAAGGCAGATGTCTGTAGATGTATAAATAATTCATAGATGATGTTCAAGTAGTTGTTGCTTAAGCATTGTAACACTATACATGGGGTTTGTAGAGCCAATAAAATTTATTATGCACTTCAAATGGCTTCCTGATTACATCTCATGGAGCAATCACCATGTTTCAAAATTCACACAGATAAACACATCAAGAAATACAGCAAAATGCAGTACCTTTTTTCTCTCCAGGTTTGGAGCCCAAATGTTGCCCCCATCTCAGATTTAAAGCCAAAAATAAATGCTTGCTGTTAACATAATTATTTTAGACATTTTTTTAACTAAATGAGTATATATAAGTAACATGAACTGCAGGGAAACATTATTCAAAATACACAGATGTTACCAACATCTCAATAAAAGTTGCAAGGACTAATTAACCCGCATTCATTAATTATGATCTTGAAATTACAGCATTATACAGAGCTTCTTGTGCAGAGATCTTTTCCTGCAAAATATTAGCTCATTTCCTCTCTTTTTTTTCTTGTATTTTTCCCCATTAAAAAAGAAAAAAGCTGGCATCAGAAAAGATGGATAACAGATCACTTCTGACAGTTCTCTTTGGAGCCACCATTTTGTTGGCTTGGAAACACAAGGTAACTGTTATATCACTAATTCAATAAAGACCCATATGGTTTCCAGCTCTTGCTCATCTGATCAGTCTTTCTGTGGCTAAAAAGAGTTTCACTGTGGCCCCATCTCTAATGCCAACTGTGCTTTTTTGTGAGAGCTGGCCCCATACCACCATACACCTGTGTATATTTGACATCTCCCTTTTTAAAACGTGCACCAGCTGCATTCTACAGTGTAAAATACCTCCTGAAAGTAATCCAAGCAGACAGAACAAGTAATTTTTGCATGTATCAACCTCGTCTGTCATTCTCGCAAATGTAAGAAACTGATTAAAGCCACCAAGTTTCAGCTTTAAAGTGCATAGAGCTGAATTGTTTCAACCTAAAATGCAGATCAAAAATAACCCAGGGAAGCATTTTCTTTGCGCATAGTTACACTGAGTTAAATCTCACCTTTAGATATTATCAGTTGCTTCTTGCTGCTTATGGGAGAAAAACTTAAAGAATATGGAAAAGGGATTTTAAAAATGTGTGTGTGTGTGTGTGCACACGTGTGTGTTTAATACCATTGCTGTTATAAAATCTTGCAGTTTTGGTGCCCTCTAGTGGATACAATTTAACTGACGTCATCTGAATGAACTAGTCTTGCTATTCTCCATGTAGTCAAACTTGTCAATTCAAAACAGAATTTAAAAATTGTCATAGTCTGAGCCAAAATCTAACTATTCCTAAAAATTAACATATGCCTTACAAGAGCAAAATACAGAGTGAATACCAACAAATGTAGCAAAAGAGGGGGTGTTCGTACATTGTGAAAGAACAAAACCATAACAAAGTATCTGTAACAATAATAATGACCAAAAATAATTCAAGCCACATTAAAAAACAAAACACAACATTTACAATACCCGCTTTTTCTATTCACCGAACCTGCACAGCACACTCACGTTTTTGTTTTTCTCTCTCTCTCTCTCTCTCTTTGTTGGTCACAAAAGCTCATTTACAAAGCATATTCTGTCTCATTTCTTTAATTTCTACACTTTACTAGGAAGAAGTGAAGGATAGGTGAACCCTGTGGAGTGAGAGGCTTTGGAGGGTTTATTTTTTAATTTTTATAGTATCCTGCAAATTTGCACAAATTATTCCAGTTTTGTGAAACTATTTTCTCCCCTAGTACGGTAACCCTTACTGTATTCAAGGGAAATTCAACTTAAAAAACAAAATTTTCAAGCAAGCAAAGTCTATGATATATAAACAATAATGAAAACCATGACTGATGTTTTTATCCAGGGACATAAATAAGACTTGGCTAGTAAACCGTTTTCTTTGAGTTTGGGGTATATGCAATAGAAATAAATGAATCATTCTTGGTAGTGGGTAGGAGACTGGAATCTCATGGAGTTCCTTTGGGAGATTCTAAAACAAATGTTTGTTGTAGCCACAACAAATTCATGGGTAGCTGCAGTTTTGACAGTTAAAATATTATACTAGTGACAGTCTAGTCCTGTGGTTATTTGGAAGCTTCATGTAAATAAAATAATAAATCTTTTCAATGTAAAAAATAATATGGACTATTAATATCACAAAAGGAACATGGTTCTTATGAACTCTATCAATTTAAAAACAAAACTGCAGCCTCTGCTCTCTCCCTGTTGGGCCCCTACAGTCACTGCAGCACATGCGCTATCCTGCACCTGCACTCCCTGGTTGACACTGCCAGCCCTAGAGCTGCTTTTGGGACCCAGCGCCCCAGCCCCAGCAGCAGCACACAGCCTCTCTAAGACAGGTGACTTCTGCCTGACTCCTCCCCATGCAAACTGATTAGCCTACAGCCAGCCAGGTGGTGCCTTGCTGAGTGGCACTCCCCTCTTCCAATGGAAGCTGAGCAAGGAAACGAAGTGATCTTGCCAATTAGGGCCCTGTCGGTGCCCCCTTGTCAATGAAGGCAAAAGGAGTGGGGAAAGAAGACAGATTCCCTCTTACAGCCAGAGGCAGCAGCCCTTCTATACTAATAATGAAACACCTCTGGGCCCAACTTGGGTTTGGCCTGCTGTTGCAAGGAGCAGAGCTGGTGGACATGGTGGGCAGCTTGGGGAAAAGGCTCTGGAATCCCAAAAGTTCTGGTGGCCAGTGGCCATGCATCATGTCCCTGGAGGCCAGGTGTAGCCACCATGGCTGCATTTGAGAATCATGGCTAGGGAGTGTGGGTTTTTCCTCCTGCAACCTAGAGAAGGCTTCACTGTGAGTTGAGGCAAATGCAACAGGAAATATATGTACTATTCTTGCCAGTGTGGTAGGGAATGGAAACTCCTGGAGTTCCCTTTGAACTCTTGTGAGGTTTCCCCCTGCATCCTAGAGAAGAAGACTTTCATCTCATCCCAGGTCTCTCCCAATGCACTGAACATCTGCAAAATGTGGTTTTCAGTGATCACTCAGTGCTTAAGCCACTTGCAAGAGCTCTCCATTCCATATTCAGTTCAAAATGGCTGTGTGCATAAAAGAGTTTCACAGTGTCTCACCCAGACTATGTCTGGGCAGGCCAGCCCTTAAAGGCTCAGTCTCCAAAACTACAAAGAAGGTTCCTCCATGGTCTTAAGAAAGAGGTGGGGGTGTATGCAGTGGTGAGCTGGCGCCGGTTCACACCAGTTCGCACGAACTGATTGTTAAATTTGAAGCCAGTTTAGAACCGGTTGTTAAAGGGTTGGGCAAACGCCGGCCCGTGGGCCACATCTGGCCTGCAGGACCATCCTGTCCAGCCCACCTGAGCTCCCGGCTGGGGAGGCTCCCCTTGAGAATCCCTTTTTACTCATCTGGTGGCGCTCTGGGTCTTGGGCGGCGAGTCCTTCACTCGCTCCGGGTGTTTGGAGGCACTTCGGCGGTGGGTCCTTCAGTACCGCCGAAGACCCGGAGCGAGTGAAGGACCTGCCACCGAAGTGCCACCGAAGACCTGGAGCAACTGAAGGAACCAGTTCTTCAGATTTTGGCAACTCATCACTGGGTGTATGCCAAGTAGGGACACCCCTCATCCATGCTCCAACCTTGGATCTACCAAAGTAAGTTACCTCTGCTTGTGGGAAAACAAGGAGGCAGAATATATAATGCCATGAAAAAATGCACTAATTTATGATGGACGCCATCATCATTCAATGTAAAGTAAAATATCTTGTTCCCAACCATGGGCGTGCTGTCTTAACAGACTTTTTGAGTGGGAGGTCTATATTTTTCTACATTGTAATGGCTTATGGTAATTGTTAGAGAGGATCCTAATAATTGGTTCATGTGCAATTAGGATTTTTAACTCATTGTAAGAAAAAGTATCACGCTGTCTTGATAGGTAGTAGTAAAATAATCATAAATCCTAGTTCTGTTAAGTTAGCATTGTAGAGCCTGGAAAAAGAGTAGAGGGAGGTAGTAGCATCAGAGTGGATCAACCAATTCCTCCACTTTGCTCAAATTTATATTAGCCCCGGGATAAAGTAGACAGGGTAGCTCAAAAGTAAGAGAGGGTACAAGCAGTTCATCCCAACACACAGCATCTTAGTCATCATGCAATTTGTTAGAGAATGATAACAAAACAGTTATGCCTAAATCTTGGCAGATTCTGATCTTCCGCCTTTTCTCTTTACAAACTGGATCTCTGACCCAGTGGTCTCTTACATGCTATATGTCCATTCAGAACATACACTTCACTGATGAACAACAGTTCGAGAGCTACCCGTGCTAGGGCAGAAGAAAATGTTTTGTGTTTTACACTAGTCATACAGTCAAATCTAGTAATCCGTAAACACTTCATTGAGGTAGCTGTGTATTTCAGGTATAGAGTTTATAATTGGTTTTAGTTAGACTTGCACTCAAACAGCCTACGCCAGATTTTTCTAAAAGGTGATGTCTTTGATGTTTTGAATCACAGAGCTGCTGCTGCTCCTCCCACTGAGAACTTTCAGTGGAGTGAGGAAATAGAAGTTATTGCAGCAGCTGCCATCCATCCTGTGCCCAACTGAACAGATGTTTCTGCCATACCAATTGCTTGTGTCTCTCCCATGTGTTCAAGGTTCCCTAACTACCCTGTCATGATGTATGTCTTCTGCTACGGTGTGTGAAAGTTGCAGAGAATTTAAATTTGGATCTATCAGTGTTGCAAGCATGTTACCTGTCAATTTTACCATCCCTAGTAACACTGAATCATCCCCCAATTAGTCTTTTTTGTTTGTTTGTTTTTAATGAGCTAGACTTCTGGCCTGCCATGATATTTTCATACACACTTCACTGACCAAAATGTTCTTTTGTAAGGACTATTTCATTGTGTAGAATGGTATTACAGTATTTGATTCATGGAGGCTTACTCAGTATATGTCTCTCTTGTGGCTATCTCAAATCGGGAAAGGATGATGCACAGTTGTTGTATCCAGTCTACTTGGTTGGTAACGATGTGGAAATAGTGCAATTTAACTAGTAGTCCATTTTTCTAGTTATCCACCTTGGTATTTATAGGAACATAGGAATTGCCAGACTGGATGAGATCCAACATCCATCTAGTTTAGTATCCTGTCTCTGACAACGGCCAACACCAGATGCTTGAGAGAAAGATGTAATAACCCTCCAATGGGCAGATGGGAGTGGGGGAGCGGGGAAATCTGCTCCTATATTAGATTTCATCCTGATCTTTAATAGTTAGAGAAAGACTAAAGCCGAAGCTGGAGGTTTAATATCCCTTCCATAATTATCGTTATTGTGTGTAAGCCTTGTGGCCTAAAGCCTTAGACCAGGGTGGCCAACCTGTGGCTTCAGAGCGACATGCGGCTCTTCAGAAGTTAATATGCAGCTCCTTGTATAGGCACCGACTCTGCGGCTGGAGCTACAGGTGCCAACTCTCCAATGTGCTGGGGGATGCTCACTGCTCAACCCCTGGCTCTGCCACAGGCCCTGCCCCCACTCCACCCCTTCCTGCCCCTCCCCTGAGCCTGCCGTGCCCTCGCTCCTCCTTCCTCCCCCTCAGAGCCTCCTGCATGCCACAAAACAGCTGATCAGGAGGTGCAGGGAGGGAGGGAGAGGTGCTGATCAGTGGGGCTGCCGGTGGGTGGGAGATGCTGGGAGCGGGGGGAGCTGATGGGGGGGCTGCTGACGTATTACTGTGGCTCTTTGGCAATGTACATTGGTAAATTCTGGCTCCTTCTCAGGCTCAGGTTGGCCAGCCCTGCCTTAGATGGAAGGGATCTCTCTATTGCCGTCTGTTGGTGAAATGGGAAAAGAGCAGCCCAGAGCTGGTTAAGAACTGCAGATGGGCAGGGGCTCCACTGGGGCCCTCTAGGCAGCACTCATGGCTTCTACAATATGGGAGATTCAAGAGGCTACTTGGGAGCCCAGAAGAAGGCATCTAAAATTAGCAGCAAAAGGGGAAACTTAACAGGTCTGGACTCCTCCTTTCAATCTAAAACAGTGAGGCACAAATATAAAGGACGAGGAGTACTTATGGCACCTTAGAGACTAACAAATTTATTTGAGCATAAGTTTTCGTGGGCTAAAGCCCACTTCATCCATCTGATGATAGTCCACAAAAACTTATGCTCAAATAAATTTGTTAGTCTCTAAGGTGCCACAAGTAGTCCTCATTCTTTTTGCTGATACAGACTAACATGGCTACCACTCTGAAACAAATATAAATGTCTCTCAGACCCTTCTCCTGCATCCTTTACTTGAATAATTCCACTGACTTCAATGAGAAAAAGTTAAATCAGCCCAACAAAGATACGAGTGGCTTACCTCATAATTTTATTGCATGCAACTGTGCATTAATCACCATCCATTCTGCTAAGGGTGCTGAGTCCAGACAGAATGGCATATGCTAATTGTCTAAGTCAGTGGTCACCAACCGGTAGGTAGCAATCAACTGATTGATCCTGGAGCCGCTGACAGTCAATCCCGGTCTCAGTCCCCCATCTTGTCCCACCACCCCCTTCAGGATCGTAGCCAGCTAGAGGAGTACATCCCACCTGCCCTACTGCACTCTCAGCAAAGAGGTGATTTTTTTGCATGCTGCAGGGACAGGATAGCCCAGAGGCCAGGTACACCCACTGAACTCACATCACAGCTAAAATGTGGGTCTCTACCTGAACCACACGCTGCAATGCTGCCAGGGTGGCTGCAGGGAGCACCAGTTGCCTCCGGCAGGGAGGGAATCCCCTGAGGCTCCCCAGTCCCTGTGAGTCCGGGGGACCCCCACAGCTCCCCAGTTGCCCCGCAGCTCCCCAGTCACCCTGCAGGTGGGAACAGAATCCCCCGCTGCTCCCCAGCCACCGCGGGCCATGGGCAGGGAAATCCCCCCACAGCTCCCCAGCTGGTGCTCAGGGGGCTAAGCTGTGATCCGATGAGAAAGAGCTGGTCCAGCTGCTGCGGAAAGTGGTGGATCTAGCCTGCAAGAAGGTATTTCTCTGAGTATGACCCGCCCCCAGCCTCAGGAGGGGAGGGGATGCTCCCGGCACAAATTGCCCATGCAGGCTCAGCAAGGGGCTTCCTGGTGGGGAATTAAAGCAATCAGCTAACTACCTGCCAAGGGGAGTTGGTGCCTGTGAGCGTTGAGGAGAAGGTGCTGCCTTGGCTAGGAGTGCAGCTGGAGTTAGGCGACAGCCCATACCACCTCTCTGTGACAGGGGTTGTGGACAAGCAAACAACCTCCACCAAGCCGCATGGCACGCGCACCCACACAGGATTTTCCCCTGGGCCTCCAGCCCATGGGGCACCCCTCCTACACGTGAGGGAACGCTGAGGGAGGAAATGCAAAGCCCTGCTTTCCACAAGCCCTGAAATTGGGTACTCCTAGGCCTGGGTGCTTGCTTGGGAAGGCTAGTGGGGGCAGCAGAGAGTGCTGAGTTCTTTCTCCCTCCACAGGCGGGGAGCCTGCATGAAGTGCTGGTCAGACCTGAGCACTTGGACCTGACAGACAAATGCAAAGAAACAACCAAAGCTCCAGGGCCTTTTCATTGAAGATTGTTTGGTTTTAGTTCTCTCCTTGAATTTCTTTATTAAACTTACTGAAACTCTATTTCTTCTCTACAGGTGAGCCGGGGTAGAGACAGGCTCCAGCGTGACCAGTCTTATCCCCACAACGTACAGGGGTGCTGCTCTCGTCATCTTTCCTAATACCCAGGAGGTGCCATAGCTCATTGCTTCATTGTTGCTCATTTAAAACGACACTTATTATTGATTGCAAGTGCAGAATTGAAAAAAAAGAAAAGAAAAAAAGCATATAGTGTGTGGCATGCATGTCTACCACTCAGAAGTGTTTCCTATAGACTACAGTTGTAGCTAGTGCTCTCCTGTTTTCTCTTTTTATAATAAAAAATATGTACCTAGCTAGCTAGTTAGTGTTAACAGTGAGTGACAAACCTGGGCCATTTAAAAAGAAACCAAAAACTTACAACTTCCATTCGGAATGGGAAAGTGAATTTCTATTTGCAACAGTGAAAGATAAGTGGTTATGTCTTCTATGTCACACAAGTATATCGATAAGTAAAAAGGGAAATTTAGAAAGACACCACAAAACAATGCATAGCAAATTCAAGGACAGTTTCCCCTTGAATAGCGCGCTCCGTACAAAGAAAGTTAATGAACTGAAGGCAGTTTTGAAAGCTCAACAGTCAAGTTTTACTAAACCAGCAGCAAAAGAGAAGGCCTCCACTGAAGCATCATTTCATGTTTGCCATTTGCTGCCAAAACACAAGAAATCGTTTACAGATGGAGAAGTATTTAAAGAGGCAATGGACTCCTTATTTAAAGACCTTAAAAACAAAGAGGAAATAATGAGGGCCATCCAGAGCATATCACTTGGTGCTTCCACAGTAGCAAGACAGGTGGAATCTTTATCCAAAGACGTCTTTCAGCAACTACAGCAGGATTTGAATGACTGCAAATGCTTTTCACTGCAGTTCAGTGAATCAGTCGACATGACTGACAATCCCAGGTAATTGTTTTTGTTCAAATGGTTTCTAAGGAAGTGACAATTAAAGAGGACCTTCTGATTGTTTTGCCCCTTAAAGAGATAACAAGAGGTGAAGATATCTACAACAAATTCAAAAAGTGTGTGTGCTTGAGAAAATCATTCCAATCAAGAAACTTCTTTCAATCACAACGGAGGGTGCACCCGCCATGCTTGGCGCACATGTAGGCTTTGTTGCATTTTGCAGAAATGATCCAGATTTTCCTTCATTTGTGAACTACCACTGTATAACCCACTAGCAAGCACTAGTGAGCAACGTTATGGACTTCTCACATGTAATGAAAATTGTTGTCAGAACCGTAAACTCGATTCGAGCAAGAGCCCTCCAGCTCCGCTTGTTTAAATCCTTACTTGACAAAGTGGATGCTGCTTACGGTGAGCTGCTCCTCCATGCAGATGTGAGGTAGTTAAGCAGGGGGAAAGTCCTGCAAAGATTTTTGGATCTAATGCCTGAAATCATCCTTACTGACAAAGTCCAAATTGAACAAGTTGAACTGCAAACTACAGGGAAAGGATAGAGACTTATCACATATGATCAGTGCAGTGAATGCATTTGAATTGCAAATGGGTCTGTGATCCTCCCTGATAAAGGATAAAATGCTACAGCACTTCCTGAGTATGGAGAAAATACTAGAAAAAAATGAAGATAAAGAAACATGGTTCCACCCAGAAAAGTTCTGTGCACAGCTGACAAGATTAGCGGAGGAATTGGAATTCAACAGGTGACTTCAAGAATTAGACGTGATGGAGCCAATCGTCGTGTGTATCTCAAATCCATTCCTTCCAGCAGACATTGATGGGTTGGCTGCTACATTCTATCAGGTATTTGATTTACAAAGTAGTGGAATTTGTATGGAGATAGTTACCATGCAGTGTGACACTGAGCTGAAAGCCAGATCAAGGGACAGTGACTTTTGGGGACTTTTGGTAAACCAAGAAAAGTACTCCCTTCTATTGTCCTGTGCTTTAAAAGTGAAAGCTCACTTTGGTTCCACCTATCTGTGTGAGATGGCATTCTCACAAATGAAGATCATCAAGTCCAAGTATTGCACCCACCTCACAGATGCTCATCTGCAGGACTGCATCCGACTAGCTATTTCAAATTACAATCCGGATTTCAAGACACTGGCAGATAATGTGCAGTCACAAGTATCACACTGAGACTCAGTAAGTAGGGAAAATGTATAATTATGTACATTAAGCACTTGATCTCAGCTTTATATAACATAATAAACTGTTATTTCTACATTTTCTTTGAGGTAGATCCCGGATTGCACTGAAATTCAAAAAGTGATCTTGTGCTTAAAAAGGTTGGAGACCACTGGTCTAAGTAAATGACAATGGGACTCACAGCAGGTCACAATCAATAGTGGCACAAATAATCAGGGTTTTCATCAAACAGACCATATATATGAATGAACAGCAGAATATGGAGACGTACACCAGGTGTTTGTATTGTAATACTGGGGTTCTCAACCTTTTCCCTCCCTCTCCAACATGCTGTAAAAATTTCATGTCCCACCCATGCCACAACAATTGTTTTTCAGTAAATTAAAAGCCAGCGCTGGCTTTAGGGGGTGGCAAGCAGAGCAATTGCCCAGGGCCCCACCCACAGAGGGCCCCATGAAGCTATGTTGTTCAGGCTTTAGCTTCAGCCCAGGGAGGAGGGGCTTGGGCTTCAGCTTCAGCCCCGGGCAGCAGTGCTTGGGATCCAGCTTTCTGCCCTGGGCCCCAATAATTCTAATGCTGGCCCTGTTCTCTGGTTTATTTTGGTGGACCTCCTGAAACCTGCCTGCGTCCCCCACCCCCTGGGAATCCCGGACCTCTGGTTCAGAACTGCTTTTGTAATGAACCTACTGGTTCATTATTTTATCCTTTGTTAATCCCTCTTGCCAGTTGAGGTTTCATAACCTCCAGAGTACAGAAAAGGGAAGTACAGCTTGAGGTCAGAGCGGGACCAGGCTCAGAAGAGAACCAAAGGCTGAATAAGAGCTAGAACGGCAGGCTGAAGACAGCAGCATGGGATTTGGCTGCACAGTGAATGCTGGATAGCAGGACCTGAGAACCTGGCTGACACACGTCCTGTTGCTGTCAGGGACCAGCAGTATCTGTAGAAAATATCCCAGGGTTGGACTTTTGCCTGAAGGTAGCAGCATAGGATGGAGGGATTATACTGGGACTCTTATCTTCAAACAACTGGACTAGCATGCTTCCAGATACCAGAGGAGATTGGTGTGCCACAGCCCTCACAACACTCTGCAGCAGGGATGGTTTACAGTGGGTTGCACAGCCATGAATCATTGCAGGAATTTCTCTCTCTACCCTCTTCCTCTAGTTAAATGAAATGGTCAGACATAGCCAAACCCAAAATATTCATTTTGAGCTTCCTCACCTAAAACTGAAAATGACACCAGAAATGAAACTTTCCTGCACAAAATTTCAATTTTGCAGAAACTGCATCTTTCAATCAAAAACTCATTTTGATGGAAAATTCCTAATCTGCTCTACTGTCTACCATTTCAGTCAGATATCCATAACATCTGGCTAAACACCATAATAGACACAATTACCAAAAAGAGCACCTTGGAATCATTGAAAACACAAATATATAGCTGTCAACTGTCCAGCAACCTTGTTAGAGGCAAACTGGAGTCTTGCAAATGTTGAGATGTCTTTTCCCGCCCGTACGCACACCTCACCTACTACCAACTTGCCAAAGAAGAGAGGGCCCTTTGTAGTTTAAGTCTAGCTTGTGCAGACCTTACTCATGTCAGTGAACACTTACCTAAGTAGTGCCATTGATTACAGTTGTCCCTCACAAATGTGAATAAGGGATTCACAATCTGATTTTAAGTATTCTCATCCATAAAGCTTCCATGAAATAAATGATCACTGTCAATCTTAGTCTTCCTTTTAAGACTAAAATATGACAGATGCTTTGGTAGTTTATCTCTAGCTTGCTCAAACTCTGATACTTCAAATTCTGAAGTGCACTTGGACAATATTTCCAAGGCACAAATTAGACCATCCTAACTGTTCAGTAGCTATATGGCAAATAGCATATAAATTCATAGTAATTAAATGTCCTGGCAGATTACTGGGTCCAGTGTTTGAAGTTAATTAAAAAATAATAAGCACACATAAATTGGGTTTTATATAAGTTGTATATAATATTTGGCTACCAATGTTGTTGAACAACTAAACTATTTTAAATGCACTAATTTCTTTGGCTGTTCTATTCTTTTACTCAACTTTTCTATCTATGTCTAAGGACAGGTCTACACTACGGCAGGGATCGATGCTCTGAGATCGATCCACCGGTGGTAGATTTAGTGGGTCTACTAAAGACCCACCAAATTGCCTGCAAATCACTCTCCAATCAACCCCTGTACTCTAACCCCGATGAAAAGAGTAAAGTAAGTCAACGGTAGATTTTTCTCCCATCGACCCCCCACTGTGTAGACCCCGCGGTAACTCGACCTAAGGTACGTCAACTCCAGCTACGTTATTCCCGTAGCTGGAGTTGCATAGCATAAGTTGACTTACCACGGTAGTGTAGACATAGCTTGTCTTTCTGTTTCCCTGTGTCTGTGTTTTCCCTGCAGATATCTTTTTCTTCTTTCCCCTCTAAATCTTAGTTCTCTCCATTCCCAGTTTTCTGTCCTATTTCCACAATATTTATTTACACTTTTTGGGATATATTTTGGCCAGTGAAAATATGACAGCTCTTTTGAAATGTACAGCATGACCAAGATAAAACTGAGCTAAGTATTTTGGCTCTACATGTCTGCTGTGAATGAATAGCTATTCACTTTCTTTAATATTAATACTACTTGGGGCAGTCATTCTTTAGCATTAATACCACTTACAGGTAGACTTACATATACAATATATAGTCTGGATGCATTGACTTCAGTAGGCTTTATATCAGGCACTAAATCAGGGACCATGGCATCTTAACAAATTTGCAGGTAGATAGCTCGTAGAGAGACTATAGCCAAATCACCAAATTCCAAATCCTGTATATATTAAAAACTCATACTAGCAGCTGCCTTCATTTATGACTCTTATTCAACATTTGCTATGATACATTATTTAACACTTTTTTATTACAGGTATATATTTGACTTCATTTTCATGTGACAATTTGGATTTTACCAGCCTCTGCAAAATCTGCCCTCCTCTGCTTCCTGTTTAACAGTACTCCAAAACTCCTTCCGAGTTTTCTGTATAGTTCTTGTTTGTGCTGGATTAACATTCTGAACTCATGGAGTCTCCTCTTCATCCTTTTCAAGGGACTTACACAAGATCTTCATGCTTAGTCTGAACCTATTTCTCACAGCTGATGTAGCCACACACAACACACCCTCAAGAAATTTCAGCTTTACAGAATTTACACTTTTAACTTCCTAAGAAATTCCACACAGCACTTTTCAGGCCTGATTTTCAGAAGCACTGAACTCCTACTGAAGTCAATGGGAGCTGTACGTGCTCAGCACATCTGGCACCCATTTGATAAAATGTTGACATCTGAACTCCCTTATAAGACTGGGCACTGTATCACCATCCCCTGTTTGCTGCTTCTGTAGCCACCGCAGGAAGCTGTGTTCTGCAAGAGGGATTTTAGGCTACTAGTTTTCATGCAGCAGTTGACCTGCTTCTCTTTCTTTGACTCATCTTCTCCTCTTCACCTCTCTTACTCCCCTCCAGATCCTTCCCCTCACTAGCAGCCCAGCACTGGGTCTGAACACAGAGTATAAGGGTCATGGCACACGCCCTGTTGTCTGCTTGGACAATAGCACACCCCTAATTAAATGCTGAGTTTCTGGTCCCTTTGGTGGAGGTGATGGCTGACGGGGAGTAGATCTCTCAGTACCCCCCGGGGGGGGGGGGGGGGGCAGAAAACTCTGCTTTGTAATTTGCAGTGTTGCCAACTCTTAGGATTTTTTTAGTGAGCAATTGGATTTTGGTTGGGATTGGAGCTAGTCTCTCCATGACACAAGAAGCTCCAGCCCTTTAGTGAACTAGAACCATCTGATTGGCTGCCCACCACCCGGGCCTGAGCAACCAATCACAACCGTTACAGCAAGGGGTCTCTTCACCTTTCTTTCCCCATAGCATCCTGAAGCTATTCTCACAGGAGGGGAAGGGACAGCAGAAATTGCTCAGCAGCTCAGGGTAGCTGTACTCTTCCCTTCTCTTCTGTGATGAGCATGTCAGGACAGTGCTTCTGCTCTTGCCTTCTTCCGGCAGCACCCAGCCTGGAGGGGGGAGAGGGGACCTCACTGCAGCCTCCACCTAAGCCTGGGAGAAGGGAGTGAAGAGCCCCAGGAGAAGCAGAGGGGAGACTGAACTGATGTGAGATGGAGGCTGGAAGGCAGATCTGGCCAAGACAATAGATACATACTTGGGTAGCAAAAACAATAAAGAGTCCTTGTGGCACCTTGAAGACTAACAATTTTATTTGGGCATAAGTTTTCATGGGCTAAAACCCACTTAATCAGATGCATGGAGTGGAAAATACAGGAGAGAGCTATAAATACACAGCATATGAAAAAATGGGAGTTGCCTTACCAAGTGGGGGGGTCAGTGCTAACAAGCCAATTCAATTCAGGTGGAAGTGGGCTATTCTCAACAGTTGACAAGAAGGGGTAGAAATCACTTTTGTAGCGCTAATGAGGCCAATGTAAACAAGGTGGCCCATTTCAATCAGTTAACAAGAAGGTGTGAGTATCAGCAGGGGGAAATTAGTTTTTGTAGTGACCCATTCACTCCTAGTCTTTATTCAGGCCTAATTTGATGGTGTCCACTTTGCAAACTAATTCCAGTTCTGCAGTTTCTTGTTGGAGTCTGTTTTTGAAGATTTTTGTTGAAGAATTGCCACTTTTAAGTATGTTATTGAGTGTCCAGGGAGACTGAAGTGTTCTCCTACTGTTTTTTTAATGACAGGTTTCAGAGTAGCAGCCGTGTTAGTCTGTATCCACAAAAAGAACAGGAGTACTTGTGGCATCTTAGAGACTAACAAATTTATTAGAGCATAACCTTTCGTGGGCTACAGCCCACTTCATTGGATGCATAGAATGGAACATATAGTGAGAAGGAGAGATACATACAGATAAGTTGGAAGTTACCATACAAACTGTGAGAGGCTAATTAGTTAAGATGAGCTATTATCAGCAGGAGAAAAAAACTTTTGTAGTGATAATCAAGATGGCCCATTTAGATAGTTGACAAGAAGATGTGAGCATACTTAACTTAAGGAAATAGATTCAATATGTGTAATGACCCAGCCACTCCCAGTCTCTATTCAAACCCAAGTTAATGGTATCTAGTTTGCATATTAATTCAAGCTCAGCAGTTTCTCATTAAAGTCTGTTTTTGAAGCTTTTCTGTTGCAAAATTGCCACCCTTAAATCTTTTACTGAGTGGCCAGAGAGGTTGAAGTGTTCTCCTACTGGTTTTCAAATGTTATGATTCCTGATGTCAGATTTCAGAGTAGCAACTGTGTTAGTCTGTATCCACAAAAAGAAAAGGAGTACTTGTGGCATCTTGGAGACTAACAAATTTATTTGAGCATAAGCTTTCGTGAGATACAGATCACTTCATTGGATGCATACCAGACAGACATCATCTTCCTTTCCAAATGCAAACAGATGGACATCATACCAAAAGGACTGAAGGTAGGTATGCATCCAATGAAGTGAGCTGTAGCTCATGAAAGCTTATGCTCAAATAAATTTGTTAGTCTCTAGGGTGCCACAAGTACTCCTTTTCTTTTTTGAGGATGTCAGATTTGTGTCCATTTATTATTTTGCACAGAGACTGTCCGATTTGGCCAATGTACATGTCAGAGGGGCATTGCTGGCACATGATGGCATATATCACATTGGATAGCTAACCCCTCCCAGCACTTGCAGCATCATGGCTATGCTTCTGTTTTTAGTGTGCTAACTCCATCAGAGCCAGCACAGGTATGTCTCGTCGAGGGAGAAATTATAGCTCCAACTCCAGTGTAGCCATACCCTTAGAAAGAGGAAGATTTCTAAAATAAGCTAATGAAAACCTCTAAAATGGATTCCTCTTCTTCCTCCTCCTTTCAGGCAGACTCCTCTTCCTCTGAGTCTACCATGGAAACTCAGATTCTGTGTCCAAAACTTTCCTTTCTGTGGACATTGATACACTAACCCTGAAGGTTCAATGAGTCCTAACTATTCACTGTCCCTGCTTAAACTCCAGCTGTGCCTTCCCCACCCTCCCAAAGAAAGTGAAAAGTATTTTCCTTCCCAGTCCTTGACTCCTTGGAGGAGCTAATTGCAGGGGAGTGGCATTCTTGTATGAAAAAGTCAACTCCAAACATTTTCTCGATCCGGTATAAAAATTCCAAATAGACCATTATGCCAGTAGAGGGTGCTATTGCTCCTAAAGAGCTAGCAGACAAAAAGTTCAGTGCAGTGCAGCATAGACTGCTAGTAGCACTTTGATGATGACTTGAATCAAACCGATATGCAACAGAGACTCAGACTGCTAAAGGGTTTAGCAATACAGCACTGTGAAATTCCAGCAATAGAACTGCCTCAAGATGAGACAATCAGAGAACAAAGTTGAGGCCAAATTAGCAGAAAGCAATAAAAAAAAAATAAAACAACGACAGGGAAAAGTGAGTTAGGAAAAAGAGAATGACAAAAAATAAAGAATGGATTCCAGAGCTTAAATGGAAAATTAAAGAGGAAAACAATTTAAGGAACAAATATAGTGGATGGGTGAGGTTCTGTGGTCTGCAGTGTGCAGGAGGACTGACTAGATGATCATGATGGTCCCTTCTGATCTTGAAGTCTATGAGCCAGTGTAGCTTGATCAGCTACATGCACTACATTTGTGTAAACTCTGTACAATGGATATAAGCAACTCAAATAAAAGAGCTATGAATACTTGTTAGAACTAAAACAACTCAGCATGGGCTTGAAAGGGTTTTAAGTGGTGCATTGGGCCTTGTTCTGGCCTTCTCTATATATGCATGCATTCCACCCAAAATAAAGAATCTAAACTAGCTCACTGCAAATAGTATACCCAGACCCAATAATATTACCTAGCTCTTATATAGCATTTTTGTCAGTTGACCTCAAAGCACTTTACAAAGGAGATCAGTATCTTTTCCCACATTTTTGCAATAGAGAGGTAAAATGACTTGGCTAAGGTCACTCAGCATGGCAGCCTCAGAGCTGGGAATAAAATCTAGATCTCCTGAGGCCGAGGTTAGTGCTCACTCCACAAGGCTAACCAGAGAAGGTGGCCAGACTAGCACAATACAAAACATTGTCCTTTTTAAATAACACTGTTTTACCTTGGTACATGTAAACAAAGGAAAGGAATTGGTTTTATTAAAAGACGTTTCATTACACTCACATTTTGAACACAAGCTTAACAGAAATATTTTAATACACGTTTTAGAACATTGTTCAATTTAAAACAAAAATGCTCAGAGTAGGACTGTGACTTTCCTTTACATCAAGTTGAGGAGTAAGGGGGTTCCAAGTGCCATTTTACTGCCCTGCATGAGCTACCTTCACGATGAGTCATAGTGGGGGCAAGGTGATGAGAATAGCTTTTGTAGGGCCGCTACTCCCCCTGCCATGTAGGGGAATGAATAGAGCCTTTGTTCCGCCCTTGGATCCACCCCCAACCCACCAGCCAGCAGAGCTGCAGCAATGGGGAAACCAGAAAGCGAATTATATCACAGGTCTTTCCCTGGTTTAGCCCTGGGGCAGCACAATTGTGCAGTGCCCAAGAAGAGCTCTGTATAGCTCTTGTGTATCTCTCTCACCGACAGAAGTTGGTCCAATAAAGGATATTATCTCACCCACTTTGTCTCCCTAATTCAAGGTGGACATTGTAATGATATACACTAGATCTAATTCTTTTTCTACTTACTAGAATGAGCGGTACCTTTTCATAATGTGGCCAGAAGGAGGGGGTCTGTTCGGAGAGAAATGTCACAGCTACTGTATCTGAAAGAGAAGCCTGGTTTTTGATTATTGCACAAATTCACATAAACACTCCATCAGGATAATTTCTCTTGCCATGTGATAGCAAAGTAGGTTCAAACTTTATTTTTAATCATATCACACCACATATCACGCTGACTTGAATTATCTTTTTCAGACTCAGACTTTACACTGGTAATCATCTGCGGTTAGGAAAAAAATGTTCCCCAAATCATAACGTGGCACAGCTGGTCAGATGCACTACGGGTGGGGAGTTTTGTTTATTTTTCTGTGATCTGCCTTCTTGTGAAATATCTAGCGTTAACTACTGTCAGAGACAGAATAACAGAGTAGATGATGGGCTACTGTTCTTTTTCACTGTGGCAGTTCCTATGTGACTGTGTTGTATGTTTGAGGCTGGAACTCAATTTAACACATCAAAGGTGTGACATGTCATGGACACAACATATAAGCCCTAATATGAAAGCTGCTATAGGCTGGGGCTTCTCTTCTACACTATACTGGAATCAAAGTAGAACCAGTAGCAAAGGATGAAAAAGCTGTGACAAGAAAAGATCATTGTCTTTCTAGCACGCTGCAGTGAATTTTTAATATTTCCTTTCCATTTTATTAAGTGGCATTTACATTATTTCAGGTAGCTGAGTATAAAGCTTTCCCAAGAGCCCTTTGTGTTGGTGTTCTTTTGCACATGAAGAGAAAAGACATGCAGTAATATCTCCTATCCTATTCTGGACAAGAAGAGCTGAGGCAGAGTGGTATACTGCTTTGTTATTGAAGGAAAAGATTTACTTTGGAGCTGCTTTGAACTGTGTCTGATAAAAAAAAATTAAAACCATAAGCTAATGTCAGCTGGTATTTGTCAGCTTGAATTGTGTAGCGCTAGTGTTCTGGAGGCTAATATACTATCGATGACTCTGATAATTAATTCTCACGGGAAACCTATTTACATCTGGGAATAGTGACACTTGTTCTCCAAAAGAAAGAAGGTGTAATTTTCTTTTATGAATCCCCTGGTGGTACAGGTCAATCTTGCAAATTAGTCCATCTGTGAAATAAACAAATTTTTAAATTACAAGTGAAATCTCTTCACTGTATTTTGAATCTATGTCTAAAAAAGCAGAAATCAAGTTCCCACAACCTTTAAAATAGGTCCTTTAAAAACATTGTAATGATTTATTTTTCTTGTAACAGGACTTGATATGACACGTCAATTACAGGATTCACTATGAAAATACCACAGTTGCTGAATGTACAGGAAGCCAACAAGATTATTATGGGATCTATGCAAATGTAGAGCCTTTGTTATGAAATCCTGTGCAATTCACTTGGTTTTGAGTTTCCTTACAAAATGAAATGCAGCCCAGCTTTGTTGAAATGTTCACGGAGGTTGTGAAACTTGGATGCAGTTTTGAATGAAGTGTGCAACCAGATAAACTTGGTGGTTTTGAAAATTCAAGGGATGTGAAACTGTGCAAATAGAAACAGGCAGAATGGTTCAAGCCCAGCTCTTTACATGCTCACCATGATAAAAAACTCAAAATGGTAACCTCTATAGCAAAAAAAAGTCCACTGATCCCTAGTTAGCAGCCAAATGCTCCTGCACGTCCCTCAACAAAAACAAAGATAGCTTGACTCAGAGCCCAAATCAGTTTCCAGATCCTCTCACTAGCCATCTGACCATCCCAGCTGCTGTGGCTCACTAGGCATCTCAAGTCACATACATTGAAAGTTATATACTTTGAGAGAACTTGGATCATTCAGTGCAGAACAGACAGGAACTGAAGGCTGGCTGCAGAGAGGTGGCTGGTGAAGAGCAAGGCTTCCAGAAGCTTCTCTGCAGAAGCAGTGGATCAACTCATTTGGAAAGTGGCTATGCTCGTGGTGCTTCAGGAGGTAACTGGCATCATACTAAGTCAAGCATTAGGTTCCCAGTATATGATTAGAAGGGGATGGTGAAAGAGTGATCATTCCTGGGCTCAATGCACTCCAACAATCCATGGGCCAGGAGGAAGATGAGAGAGAGCTCTTAGTGGTGCTAATTTGCTACAAATCAGGACTTGATTATGTTTGGTCCTGCGGGGATCTAGAGGGGAGAGAACTAGTTCTCTCGATCCAACAGAAGAAAGCCTGTTACTGAAGACCCAAATCCTTCTCCTTTTAGGCCACCATCCTCTTCCTCTCTGCCACCATTGTCTCCTTGTCCTTCCCTTGTCCCTGGGGGGACACTTTTTCTTACTCTACAGTTCTGTGCTCCTCTTTGTTGCAGACTGGCAGCTTTCTCAATATCGGCAATTGGTCCTGTTCCCTGGAGAAGGAACCAGGAAGAAGCAGCTGCAGCTATAGTTGCTCCTTTTCCTCCTCCTCATGCAGAGGAAACTGATGCTGAAGGCAAAGCACATCTCAGCAGTTCTTTGGAGCCAGTAGCTGCTGGGGTGATGGGCAATGGGTGGGTGATGCAGCACAGACAATATCCCACAACTGCCTGTGATAGAGGTGGTTCTGTAGGTCCCAAAGTGCCCTTCTTGTCATCTGCACACAAGAGCCTCCTGCAGAGATGACAAGTCACCTGCATAAGCTTCCCTGCTACCACACCAAAATGCTGCCATGTGGTAGAGCAATAACTCCTGGTGCATTCCCTCTCCTGCTGCTTCTGCAGCAACCTCTCCTCCATCTGTCCTGTAGCTCCCTCTACATTCCACACTTTCTCAGAAGACTCTTCCAAACTTCACTGACCTTCTGTCCCACAGTAGCCATTGGGAAAAAAATTCCTTTTTTTAAAAGGAAACACTGAGGCAACTGTCCATTTTGATACATCTCTTACAGGGCAGAGGCAGAAAAGACAATGAAAAAAACCTATGTACCTTAGGAACTGAGCAAAAAATCTAGTACCAGAATTCTTATTAACTCCAGAATATAGTTGGTGGAATAATATTTATCAAATAATTTATTAGCTGAATATCACATTATTTTTAAAATAAATTTTAAATTAGTTTATTTATCCACCAGACAGCCCGGATGGTAACTTGATAAATATACTTCCAAATAATTTATCTGAGAAAATGTTACTGTATTTTTCATAAATTATTCCATCACTCTTTTCCTATTTGCCAATCTCTACATCTGAACATGCTCTTGAACTGATTGTCTGTTACTCTAATTCCAGCATTTAAGAAACGTTGAGTTTATTTTTTATTTCATTAAATCTGCAGTCAGAACCTTGCTTACTGTGTTTTCTGTTAATCTTGCTTGTCACTAAATTTCTACAAAGTAATTTTCATATCTGATGCCTTTGAAGACTGACACTTTACCATTCACTGCGAAAATGCATTTTAAAAGGAACACTTTTGGCAATGGGGAAAGAAATTGCTATTAGGAGAAGAGATGTATCTGATTACAAATGTTCACTCTTATGTGTTTTACTGCTGGGAGTTAGAACTACCCACTAGCTGTCAGCAAAGATACAGATATGCATCTGATATATTGAACTGAACTAACTAGTAATGGCTGCTTTATAACCAACTCGGAGCAGCTGTGGAAAGCTAGTCTGGGCACTCTCTCTTTTGAAAGGACTGAGGAAAGTGTCTTCTTTAAATTATTGTACAATTTTTATCCACCTCCAAAAGCATAGTCTTCTGAAACCCGATCCAACTCCCACTAAAGTCTTATAAGGCCCAGATTCTCAAAGGTATTTTAGCTCCTAACTTCTATTGCAATCAGTGAAATTAGGAGCCTACATATTTTTTGAGGATCTGGGCCTATGAGTTTTTCTGTTGACTTCACTGGCAGTTGGATGGGGACCCTGGCAAGTGGGGAAATTGGAAAGGTGAATAGCAAAGGGAATACTAAATAGGGAGAGCAAATAAACAAAATAAGAAGAGAAATGGAAAATGGATAGGGCAAAGATAGCAATGGGGGGGGAGATAAATGAGAGAGAAAGGAGGAGAAACAGCAGAACTGTGTCAGGACATAGTGTGACAGGACATGGGGCTGAGGGGAAGCCCATCTGCCAATTATCACAAGGTGGGAGGAGCTCCAACAAAAGCTGTTGGGGGCTATTGTGCTGAGAGCCAAATCCTGCTTGGCTTTCTCACCCTGGTAGTCATGGTGAAATCAGTGGGACTTCTCCCATGAATAGGACAAGCAGGATTTAGCACTGTGTCCCATTCCCAGTCTCTCAAGCCACACCCCCTCAAGCATCCCTTTGTTTGCAGAGCCTTCTTCATGCGAGTAAGAAAGCTGAAAGTGCACCCCCACCCCCACTCATGTGGTTTCTCCTCCTTTTTCTCTCATCTATCTAGTTGAGACACAGCCAATCCCAGAATGGTGACAGAGCCTAGTCCTGCCTAGTGACACTAGTGTGCATGAGCTTTTCTTCTCCAGGATATGAAAGCAGCAAAAAAGATTGAAGAAAGAACCCAAAGAGAGGCAGGGGAAAGGAGGCTGTGGAAGCCCTGGGGATGGCACATTTAGGATTGGAACTAATTTGAGTTAATTGACTATTTGATGAAGTGAAGAAAATTAATATGCGCTCAGTATTTTTAATTTAATAATATTAAATAATCATAGCTAAAGCCGAATTTCACAGCCCTGTACATTTATTGCAATAAGGACATCACAATGTGAATGTAATTTGCAGTGATGGAGCTATTCAGTTTTATATATACATAGCAAAAAAGGAACTGAAACACAATGGGGGGAAGTGCAGATCAGAGGGAATTTGTAAAGTGGTGCAAGTTAGAACCCCACTTACACTCATTTAGATTCACTTATACTTAGTTGGATTCCCTTAAAGCTACTTATATCCACTGTGCCCTATGTTTCCACCTGCTGCTCTGCTTTTGATCCACTGATAAATCCTCCAAATGTGTGGCATAGATCTCAAGGATCTGGCCTGATTCTTTTCCTGAACTAGATTGAGAGGCTGCAGCAAGCATGGAAATGCTTCAGACAGGTTAGCAGGTATGTTCCCCATCATCAGAGATGCCTGCATTATTTCTGGCAAACCACTTGCTGCACCAGAGTGTGATATGCACCCCAACATATGATACCCAGCAAAATAATGGTATTTCTGTTTACTGCTGTGTTTCAACACAATAGAACAGAAGTAAAACTTCAATGTACCTCACCCAATGTTATCTTTTGGATGAAGAAGATTTCACTGTGTTTGTTTGTTTTTTTCTCCTTTCCTTCTATCTTATCAATAGAGCTTTAAAGCCTAAAAGCAGAACTCAAATGGGAGGGAGAAACTGGGGAACATAGCTAAAATAGCTGAGCTTTGCCTCTGCATGTTCAACCATACAGGGCAGAAAAGGAAAGTACAATCCTTACTCTACTGCTCAGATTGTGACTCCAGCACAGGAGGGACCAGGGGAAACAGGAGTTGTTCACCTGGTACTCCCTCCTGCAAGCAAGTGGGAGAGGAGAGGCCAGAGAAAAGTGTGAAGTGGGAGTAGCCGTGGGTCCATCTCCCCTACTTGCCAGCCAGAATAGCTTGCTGAGCACATAGATGAGAAAGAGGGGAAGTAACTTACCCATCCTTCCCTCAGAGCAAACAGGAGCCAGAGAGGAATTGTGACTTGAAGTCGTAATTTATTCTCCATCTACTCCTGAGATGCTAGAGAAACAGATTACCCCTTACTCAAGGCAGATTGTAAGGTTATGATCTAGCCCTATGAGTGAAGTATGGAAGGCAAGGAGAGTTCCTCTTTGTAAAAGCCATCAACTTGAAATCTAGTTAATTTTTTTTTTCAAATGAGTTTAAAGTAATTTCAGGTGCTATTCCACTCTTCAAGTTCTGTGGTTTTATAATCCCATATTATTTTTTTTAAAAAATCTCTCGGCTGTTGTTCTTTGAAAGATGAACAATAGGGAAAAAATAATTGACTCTGCAGAGGAAAACAGTGAAACTGACTATACACAAAGTGCCGTCACATGTACAGAAGAAACAAACTGAAAAAAACCCAGAGATTTGTTTACCCTCTAGTCTTTCAGAAATAGTCATTTACTTGTGTTACTTGTAACACTAACCCAAGTTAAAACAATAGGCAGCATTTGAATTTTTAAATTCACACTGTCTCTTTAAATGTTTCATATGCTTTCTCTTAAAGAATCAGGTTCAAGATTCACAACTGAATCTTATGTAGCGATTGGCTGCCATTTGTGGTGGAGATGTGCAATCTAGGAGTCTGGACTGACTCCCAACTGCTATTTGATCACATAGCATCTATAGCTATCTATGTATGGCTAAGGGTTTGTGACTTTATTTCTTCCAGATAGTCCCCTCATGACTATAGTCCATGCCTTATAGGGACTACACTTGAAATCCAACTGAAAAAACGTCAACTGATGCAGGATTTGGCAGCTAATTTGTTGTGGGGCATATCTTGCTCTGAGCACATTACTGCAGTGCTTTTGGATTTTCATTGGAGTTTCTTAGGGTATCTCTACACTACATTGCAAACCCAAGTCTATGGGACACGGACTTGTGCATTTATGGGCACCTCTGGGCCCAACCAGCCCCACCCTTTTACACCTATGCAAGGCATCAAGCCTGGAGGAAAGAGATAAAGAGGAAAAGCTCAGGTCAGTAGAGGCTGATTAGGAGAAGATCTATTCAGTAAGCCTATGAAGAAAGGCCTTGCTGGAGCCAGACCCTAAACAGAGACACCTAAATGCCAGTCGTCTTTGAGCAGGTGGGCCTGATGTGGCCTTTGTTTCTTGTATTCTCCATAACTAGTTAGGTTCCTCTTTTGGGGGATCTGCAGAAGAGTGGGCCTGGTAAAGACAGTGAGAAAGGCCTAGCTGAAGGCCATGGCAGGAAGGAACCCAGGAATAATGCAGAGAGTCTAAACATCTTTGGTATACAGGGTGTCGGGTTTGGAACCCAAAGTACCAGGTGGCCAGCATTCCCCTGCTTGCTTAGCTAGGGTCATGGTGCAAAGACCACAGAGCCAAGGACTGGAAGGCCCACAAAGCCTGAAGTTGGTGAAGCTCCTGTGTGACGCTGCCAGACTATTGTATGTGGGACTTGTTTTACCCTAGAAAGGGTAGGGCTAAAAATAATGTGGCAGAATCACAGGATGAGGCAGACCACTGCAATCATAATGAATGTCGGCACAGCATAAGACTGGTCTTTCCCGACTTTTGCTTGCTCTCTTTTGCAACCCTTATAATGGTCTTTTAATGTAGTTTTTGTGTATAATTTCCTAGGTTTAAAAAAACAACAACATAATACTGACACCAATATGGGTCATCTACATGGTTGGAATCTGCATGTTTACCACATAAACTGCCACTTTAGCTAATGGAGTAACTGATAGAAATAGTTAGGTTATCATCCTCTGTGTGGACCAGCTCTAGAGGGGGATGAGACACACATTGTGCCAGTTTGTTTCACAGACGTTTGCTGACAGCCAAGGAATTGTGAGGCTCGGGAATCTGGGTTCCATTCCAGATTCTGGAGGGGCATATTCGCTAGTGGGCACAGATTTTTCTGCCCATTCCACCTTCCCCATCCTGTCCCATCTTCTCCGTCCTGCCCCTGTCCTATCTCTTCACCTCCCATGGTTCCTCATCACAGTTCTGTTCTCCCACAGCTTGTCACTGCTCCTCAGGCTTGTCATTCCAATCCCAGACTCCTTGCTTCATGAGTTCTAGTCTGACAGATTTGGAGCTGCTTGTAATAATTTATGAAAACAGTATCTTGATTCGGTTATTGTAATGTTTGCTCTAGGCATAAAATGAAATAATTCAATAGCAAGATTGTCGGAAAATGCACCAAAGAAAGGTGGGCATGGATCCAGATATACCTTTTTCAGTAATGCAATATTCATTGACTTCAAAGCCCTGGCTCAGTCCCTCCGCCGGACCTGCCAGACAGGTTTTCTCAGGAGAAACTTGGCCCCTGTGAAGTGGGATGGAAATCAAAAAAGACACATACTCCATCCAGGGATTAATGAGAACAGACTCAGATCCAGACAGTAAGAATTTGGGGTAAGGCTGGCCGGCCTAGGACTCTAGGGGAGATAGACATATATACAGGTCTTTTGTTGCTTTAAAAATCCTTTTTTTTCTTATACTGTGGTTTGTTCCTATGGTTAAACAAACAATATTTTTGTTTTAAGAACACTGCTTTGAGTTACTGTAATCTACTGGTCATAGACTCCTGAAGGAAAAAATTGCAGGTACCGACCAGAGTAAGCATGCTTGATACACAAAGTGCTGTAGCTTAGGGCCTGGTCTCAGAGCAGAAGAGTTGCAGGATTCCCTTTGAGATAGATGGAGACATGGGCCCTAAGACATGAGGGATTGCATTCAGAGACCCAAGAAGGGGTCAGAGGCACTGCTAGCCCGCTAACCATGACATCTACTCTCACCCTTCTGGACTCCCCAACCCAGTCTTCTTGCCTAGCCAATGGCAGTTTCCCCCCATATCTCCTCATGGAATGTGTCTTTCCCCCACCCTAACCTGTAGTTGCCCCCCAAGACCATGTAACCCATCCAACTGGCTCCCAGTCTCCCTTCCTGGGCTCCTTGTCCAATTTCAGTGTCACCACCTCAGCAACTTGTCGCAGTCTTTTTGCCCAGGAAGTTCCCATTCTTCCCTTGCTCTTCATCAGATCTGTCTCCCATCCCGCTGATTCTCAGCCTGTTTTCTTGCACTGTTTCTCGTCTCCCACCCCACTCCTTATCTGATTCTCCCCACCTAGTGGTTCCCAATTTCACACATCTCACTTTCCTCTCTAGCTACCAATTCCAATCTCCTTGCCCACCTGTTCCAATTCCCCACCCCCCAGTCCCAGACCTAGTCTTCCCCCATTCCAGGTTTGGCCAATGTACATGGCAGAGGGGCATTGCTGGCACATGATGGCATATATATGTCATGCCCCTCTGCCATGTACATTGGCCAAACCTGACAGTCTCTACGTAAAAGAATAAATGGACACAAATCAGACATCAAGAATTATAACATTCAAAAACCAGTTGGAGAACACTTCAATCTCTCCGGTCACTCGATTACAGACCTAAAAGTGGCAATATTACAACAAAAAAACTTCAAAAACAGACTCCAATGAGAGACTGCTGAATTGGAATTAATTTGCACCATTAAATTAGGCTTAAATAAAGACTGGAAGTGCATGTTTCATTACACAAAGTAAAACTATTTCCCCATGTTTATTTTTCCCCCCTACTTTTCCTCACACATTCTTGTCAACTGCTGGAAATGGCCCACCTTGAATATCACTACAAAAGGTTTTTTTTCTCTCCTGCTGGTAATAGCTCACCTTACCTGATCACTCTCATTACAGTGTGTATAGTAACACCCATTGTTTCATGTTTTCTGTGGATATAAAATCCCCCTACTATATTTTCCACTGCACGCATCCGATGAAGTGAGCTGCAGCTCACGAAAGCTTATGTTCAAATAAATTTGTTAGTCTCTAAGGTGCCACAAGTGCTCCTTTTCTTTTTATGCACAATGGGGCTTGTAAGATATCATTGGAAAGGTTATAATTTACTGCATGTAATTATCCAATCTGTATGCCTGTATCATTTCTGTATCTGAAGTTAGGAATATTGACTATGTATCTGTATTTCAGCTATGATACTTTGGGTGACACCCACTGCTAACACTTCAGGTACAACAATGGAAAAGCCAGACAGGGCTGATGGCACATCAGCGAGGACAATGGACTATGAAAAGGCTTTGCCTTCCTGCAGACACTCTATACTGCCACTGATTCATGGACGCTGTGATACTACAGAGTCAGGTGATCTTGTCACCTGATATTAAACATTACCTGGGACTTCCTCTTACTTTCCACTGGAAGGGAAAGGGGGTCAAGTTTGGAAAACAAAGGATTCCCATCTTATGTCAATCCTATTTAACGGTGGGGAGGAAGGCAAACAGGATTCCTCCTCTCCATGGCCTGCCTGCCCAAGAAGAGAGACTGCAAAAGCCATCTGAAGGAAAGGCAAGGAGGGAGTCCAGACTGAGACAGGGGTACAGTCTGAAAAGGAATATTACTGGAACTCTGAACCACAGAAACTTTGCAACCTGCCTAAAATAACATTTAAGGTGATAATTTACATTTTGTAACCTGTTTCTTAAGTATATTGAGCATAGCTTGCATATTTTGCTTTATTTGGTCAGTAATCTGCTTTGTTCCATCTGTTATCTCATATATGCACTTAAAATTAACTTTTGTAGTTAATAAACTTATTTCTTGTTTATAATATAACCCAGTTTATGTAATTATGAGCGGGGGTGGGTGCAAGAAGTTGTGCATATCTCCCTCCACATTGAGGGAGGGGGCAAATTTCATAAACCTTTTGGGTTTGTACCCCTTAAAGGGAGTGGGCACCAGAGTGTTGGGATGAGCCCCTAAGGCTGAATCTTTCCAGAGCAGAGTTCTGTCTCTCTGTGCAGCTGGGTGTGGCCCTGATTGTGTGCATGGCTGGAAGAGGCTTGTGAGCCTAGCCCAGCAAGGTCAGGTAAAGGGGACCTAGGCTGGCAGAATATGCTGAGTCAGTGGCATCCCAGCACATCAGGTGACACCCCAAAAGACCCAAACCTGTGTCAGTAGGCTTTACCACCCCATGCATGGCTGGGGCTTAGGGCTGCCCTACCTTATGATTCAGCTATCCCTAAACTCCTAGTAGTCATAGGAAGATGAGAATAGCCAGTGTTCAGTGGCAATTTGGACCTGTGCCCTTCCCTTGGACCTTCCTCAATATGTCCCATAAGCTTGGGTTGTGAAGGAGGCTGATATGGAGACATTCTACCTAATCTGTGCTAATTGGGGAGCCCTCCCACCAGAGATATTCCCATGGGGAGTTAGGCAATCCAAGGCCTTTACAGCTGCCTTGTGTCACCCAAGCACCATAAAAATGACCTTAGGACCATGGATAATTGGCCTTATTGTCTTTATTTTTGTCTGCAAGGTACCATGCACATCTATGTTACCATATAAATAGTACTGGTACTGTAGGCATCATGAGGTGGTGTTATTCCACATATTCCTTAGTGTGTGAGTAAATGTTCAGCTTTGGGAAGATGTGCTATAGTGGTGGTAGTTTTTGGATTATTCAAGTTTCTAGCAGAGGCAGGTTCTTGGAGATGGAGCTGTGCCAGCAGCAGGAGAGTTTGCTCTCTTCCTGCTTAGTCAGTTCTTAGGGCAGAGATGCTTCCTGGGAACCAAACACTGGTGTTCAGCTGAGGTTCCTGGAAGATGGGATGGCCCTGCCTGCTCTTTTACCATCCCTATTTCAGGAAGCACAGGAAAACAAATTACATGTATAAATACACCTCCACTCCATGTCATTGATTTCTCCTCCATGGAGAAACTGATTTGCACAGTGATGGACATCTGCTATCGCTTGACAGACAGTTGATACTGTGTCAGAAGAGGCAACAATATAATTGCTGAGTAAATAAGTGTTGTTATCCTTTGGATATACAGGCATAAGGATGAATCAGGACCATTTAATGATATCTGGGTCAGATCCACAGCTAGTGTAAATCAGCATGACTTATGAAGCCACACTGATTTACACCAGCTGAGGGGCTGCCTCTTTGGCTAAATTGTTCAGGGCTGGCCAGCTTGAAAAACAAATTTGGGGGTGTAGTGAGATGATGACTCACTACCACAGCATCTCCTGCTGGTCATGTTGGGAATTAGCTCTTTTCCAGCATTTGGAGCACCTCCTCCTGGCCAGTGTCTTGTCTGTCACTGGCCCTGTGTCCTCCAGGACCCCAGTGCCTTTAACTTGGGGTTCTGCCCCAGCAGTACCCCCACACTCTGGGTCTCCCCTCCCAGGGGAACCCCCAACCCTCTATCCCCACCTTGCCTCATTGGCTACTGCCAGTCATCATCTAGCCCCCATTCACTGGGGCAGACTGCAGTCTGTAAACCACTCATCATTGGCAAGGAGGTTGGACCAGATGCCTCTGCCTAACCCTGGGCTGCTCCTCCCAGTCCCCATACCTGCATAGGCCTCTATCAAGGCCTGCAGCCTGGGGAACTGCCAGGCTGGAGCTCCCCAGCATTGCTCTGTCTCAGATACCCTTCTCTCCCAGACAACCAGGTCCTTCTCTCTCAAGTGCTAGAGAGAGACTCTTACAGCTCCTGGCTCACAGCCCTATTATAAGGGCCAGCTGGGCCCTGATTGAGATGGCTACACCTGTGATCAGCCTCCCAATCAGCCTAGCTTTTCCTGTCTGTAGCTCTCCAGGGCTGCTTTCATCCCCTGTTCTGCAGGAGTGGGGCAGCTACAGATGGCTACATGAACTAAACAAGGAGCATGGAAAAAAATAAAGAATGCATCTTTTGGAGCTTTTTGTTTTGATTTTTACCATATTTTTCCCCAGAGAAGTTATTTCTCTTAATAGCTTCTCTTATGCAGATATTTGCTCCATGCTCATGGTCAAGGAATTGCAGGCAAATCTACTACCAGTTTTATGCTACTATTTATTTATTAAAATCACTGGAAATAGATGTTGCCGTGAAGATGCATCAAAACTATTTTATTCTAAAAGAAAATTGTCAGTACTAGGAGCCCCTATTTTAAAATAGGAACAAGTGTTAAATTATGTATAGACCAGATTTGTTTCAACTAAAATGGGTTTTGTTTTGCTTTGTTTGCGTATACTAACTGCATGGTTCCTCCTTAGCAATATATCCTTGTCCTGTGAGTATAGGTTTCCCAAGGGCTTGTCATATCTATTTTCCATTCAGTGATGAGTCATATATAGGATCTGGAGAGAAAGAGGAGACACATACATCTGCACATCAGAGTCTCTACCTGGTTGTTTCAGCTTCTTCATCCCAAAGGGCAACTATCCCTCTCTGACACTAAGAAACTCCTCTTCTGTAAGCACTGAAGGCACTAAGGGCTTGATCTTTCAGGGTATGTCCACACAGCAGTTAAACATCTGCAGACGGCCTGGGTCAGCCGGCTTGGGCTAGTGGGGCGCTGGCTGTGGGGGCTGTAAAATTTCCGTGTAGATATTCAGGCTCGGGCTGGAATCCTAACTCTGGACCCTGTGTTTGGGAGCGTACCAGAGCCTGAGATTCAGCCTGAGCCATCTGAAGGAAAGGCAAGGGGGGAGTCCAGATCTACATCTGCAGTTTTACAGCCCCACAGCCTAAGGCCCTTGAGCCTGAGCCAGCTGGTGGGGACCAGCCATGGGTATTTAATTACTGTGTAGACAAAGCGCGGAGCACACCTGTGAGATGCTTCATGCTTTCATCTCCTGTTAAAGTCAGTGGGAACTGAATTGCTCATCACCCTACGGAAATGTTCAGAACCTTCCCGGACTGAGCCCTAAACGGTTACTCAGAGTATGTCCACACAGCAAAAAAAAAGACTTGCAGCAGCGAGTCTCAGTACCCAAAAAAGAAAAGGAGTACTTGTGGCACCTTAGAGACTAACAAATTTATTTGAGCATAAGCTTTCGTAAGCTACAGCTCACTTCATCAGATGCATACCTACCTTCAGTCCTTTTGGTATGATGTCCATCTGTTTGCATTTGGAAAGGAAGATGATGTCTGTCTGGTATGCATCTGATGAAGTGAGCTGTAGCTCATGGAAGTTTATGCTCAAATAAATTTGTTAGTCTCTAAGGTGCCACAAGTCCTCCTTTTCTTTTTTGTGAATACAGACTAACACGGCTGCTACTCTGAAACCTCTCAGAACCCAGTTCAACTGACTCAGCCTTCCGAACTAAAAATAGCCGTATAGCCATTCGAACTGGAGCCCAGGCTCTAAGACCCTCCCACCACATCAAGTTTCAGAGCCAAGTCTCCCGCCTGAGCCCAGATGACTACATTGCTATTTTTAGCTTCACAGCAACAGAGTCAGTTGACCCTGGGTCTAAGACTCAATGCTGTGTTTTGTTTGTTTGAGTGTGTAGATTCACCCAAAATCAGCCTGGTTTTAAGGGGCTGATCCTGAAAAGTGCTTAGTAAAGCTGGGAATGCAGCAAAAATATATTTGTGAATAAGTTGCAAATCAACTTCCAATTCTTTTGGTTGTTATTTACGACCCTGCTATTTACTTAGGCTAAGGTTCAGCAAAGTACTTAAATGTGTGCTCAACTTCAAGTGGGTGAGTAGTCCCAGTGACAACTGCTGCTGCAACTACTGCTCACTTTTATTGAGATTTATTTTTCTTTCATCCTCATTAGCCACGCTCCCCTTCCGATTTATAAAACAATTTCAAAAAGGCTATGGGAGTATTCCTGAGATGAGAACTCTCAGGCATTTTTATTTGTGCTAGAAGCTTTTGGTTTTCCATGAACATTCTTGCAAGTAAAATCTTGTTTACCTAATTGTTTGCAGAACAATGGATCAGACATACCCAGGAAAGTAAACTGTCAAGTTGGACTCTTTTTTTCTATATTCATCCAACTCAATTCTTCTCTTTCGCCTATGAGTAGTATGTTAGAAGATTTTTCTTCCCAGAAGGTGATGTTGGTTTTGTGAATGAGCAGTGCTCGATTTCAATTTATAATGTTATCTTGTCTGATGTTATTGAGCCTTCTTATAGCTTTAATATAAAAAAAATCACTCGTGCTATTGTCAATCAACAGCCAATTGAATATGCTACTCATTAGCACATTTTAATTACTGGCCCAAATCAAATATTCACTATTTTTTTAAACTGGGAATTGAACCTATGTTTTGTCTTGTTTCTGCATCTAGTCAATTAGTTTGTAAGTTTAAAAAGTTCAACTTCAAGTCCTTGGGGTGCCAAGGTGCTCTGATCCCGCCCTGAGCAGAACATAGCTTTCCAAAATAAGCCTGCTAACGTCAGAACCTCTTGTTGCTAAGAGAAGGGAGTAAGCATAGCCTGGTAAAAAGCATGCTGTTTCAACAAATCCATTGGAACTGGCAGCCAACCTGGTTAGAGACAATAGAAGCAATTTCAAGCAATACACAGCAGATTGTTACATCAGCCTGTGTTACTTGAGCTAGCAACAAGTGCAAGGTTATTGAGGAAAATATCAGGAAAATATGATAGCCCTCTAGTTACCACTGCAGAGACTGCAGAATTTAAATGTATCCTATCAGTCACAGAACCAGTGGAGGAGAGAATGACCTACACCAGTACATGAAAGTTCTCGAGAATTTCTAAGTAGGTTTCTTTTTATTACTACCCTAACCAAATGCTCTGTTACATGCTACATTACTTCTAAAAAAGTGAACATTAGAGTTACAAGCTTCTAATCCTAGCTCAGAGTAGGGCTATATTGTATCTGTGCTATCATCCAAATGGCACCTCCACGTCACAAAGCAATCTGCATCTCACAAACCTCACAACTAACCAGCAACCTCCCCTCATGAGCGCTGTCTTGCTGTGTGGTATCTCTACAATTTCTGGCATATAGAAAAGCAGGCACCTTGCAGTCTCGCATTGAGGCCATCTCAAAGGCAAAACATCGCTGTACAGATGTCTTTGAAAGGCTGAGAATGGAGCAGAACTCAGACAGCTGTTGGAGACCATAAACTGATTCAAGATGTTGAATGTGTGAGTGGGGATTAAGAACGCAACACTTTTGGGCATGTGCACAAGCTCTATATATAAAATGTTAGGTATAATATATATAACAAATGGCCGTGGATTACTGTTCGTTAGTCCCTGCTGGTTCATGAAAGAAGGGAGGAACCATGGCTCCAAAGAGTGAAAGCCTCAAGTGAGTTACAGTATGTAGTCCCTCCCTTCACAAATGAACCACAGAGGATATATGAGCTATTTATCTGCCACCTGTTATGTATATCCCTTATCCTGCAGTGATTTTTTTTTCTAACTGTGTCTGCCTGTTTAAAATTTTATTCAAAGGTATTGGGAGGGAGAGAAAGTGTAAAGGGCTACTATTGCTTTTGATGGTTTAGGGTTTCTTGCTTCGGAAACAGATTGTTTCAGTTATTATGTTTTAATTACCTAGGAAACCGCTGCAGGATGAGATTCCATTGGGTTGTTTCTCAGACTGTCATAGTGGTTGTGTATTGAACAGCTGAACTGTTTTCTTTTAAATGTGTAAGATGAGAAGAAACTACACTGGACTTAGAGGAGAAGAGTCTTCTTTGTTTTGGGGAGTAAGGACCTGATCCAAAGGTCCTTACTCCCCAACACATTGCAACACATTGGTGTCTTTCCATTTACATCAATGGGCTTTGGATCAGGCCCCACATTATTGGCCTAATCCTGAGACAGTGAGAATGCACAACTGCCACTGATTTCAGGGACAGTTGTGTGTGCTCAGTATCTCTCTGGATCATGCCTTTTGTGCTTGTGGGTTATAATTGTAGGGGGCAGGAAATAGTATTGTTTTAAATACTGTGAGGAAGGATTTTTTTAATAAAAAAAGAGAATATAAAAAAAGACTGATGGCACAGAGTTAAGGACAGAAGACCCTACCAGATCCTGTAGTTTGATGTCCTGTAGATCACAGGTCACCCACACCATTCAACACCCACACACTAAACCCAACAACCAAAATTAGACCAGAGTGTTTTTGCCCACAGGAGACTAGACTATTTTGTGCCACAGGGGGAGAATAGAAGGGATTGAGGTGCACCAGTGCCTGAGGTCCCTGCAATGGTGAGGAAACAATTAAGTGAGATACACCCAGATAATCCTGGCAAGTGACCCACACATTGTCACTGCCAATCTGATCTGGGGAAAAGTTCCTTTCTGACTCCACATATGGTGATCCGTTAGATCCTGAGCAGCCAAGCACCTGAGAGAATGTAATTTTATTCATGCTGCCCATACTCGAAGAAACAGTATCCATATAATTCAATTATTTCCAACTATTGTATTAGAGTAGAGAGGGGGGAAGGATGGTCTTGTGCAGAAGGAACCTAAATTCTATTCCTAGCTCTGCCACTGACTTTTTGTGTGATCTATTGCAAGTCAGGGCCTGAACTGACTCCCACAGAAGTCAATGAAAAAACTTGGTAGTCGATGGTAGCCTTTCCACTGTCTTCAGTGGGAGTTAGATTGGGCCCTTAATTTCTCCAATCTAAACTCTGCTCCCATATACAATGAGGTTACAATGGTTGTAACTAAGAATAGCATTTGGCAACTATGTTTAATATTCTTTTTTGTAAATTGGGTATAATAACCCACTTGCCTATTGATCAGGATTGTTGTTAAGCTAATTTTATTAATATTTGTAAAGTGTTTTGAGATCATCTGGTAGAAATTTCCATATAAATACAAAGTGCAATTACTTTATTATTATGAGAGCTGGGCAAATAATACAAAAATAGATGCAGAATGTTTAGATGAATTTGCTTCAGCCATGTTTGGGCATCTTTTGCATTCTATTTCAACAAACATGTGAGCTGGCCTATACGTTACAAATATTCAGAGAGCAAATTTCATATTCTCACATACATATTTGAAATTTAATTTCAGCAAATACTTGTAAGTATTGATGCTAGAAATGCTGGTATGCCCCTCCAATCAGGGAACATATGCTGTGGGCTTATATGAGAGAGGAAGGATTGTCCGGTTGTTAGGGAGCAAGTCTGGGACTCGAGATGGGGATTTAATTCCCTGCTGTGCCAAATACTTCCTGTGTGATCTTGGGCAAGTCATTTAGGCCTGAACCCACAAAAGAGGCACAGGCTTTGATGCTCACTTAACTTTTAGGCACCTAGAAAATCACCTAGAACAACACTGCAGTCCACGAAGCTTGAGTTAGGCAGTGACACTCCCTAGAGGATGACTGAGGAGAGATAGGAACATTACAGTGCAATGCACAAAGCCAGCACGCTACATGAGGAGCTGCGTAAACTAGCCAAAGGGAGATGCTGATGACAGGAGTGTGTGATAAGCCCTGCCCCTCTCTTAGAGTTTGGTGCCTAAGTCCAAGCTGCAGTGTAGTGCATATATCTGCCTGTGATTCATAAACTGGGGAAAGATTGGTGTTTGGCTACCTAAGTTGTGTGTGGGGCACAATCCAGCAGGTGAGATGAGAGCACTTAACTGCACACAATGTAGCTGGGGGTGGAGGAAGGAGGCATACTTCCCTTATAATATTTAGCCATATGATTAGGATACGCACCCAGCATTTAGGAGACCCCTATTTAAGTCCTCCCTCTGTCTGATGAGTAGAAGGGATTTGAACAAGGCTCTGTCATCTGCAAGAGCCCTAAGCTATAGAGTTCTTCTATCTCCCCCGGCCCAACTAATATTCAATTATTTGATTAAAGTGGAACGCTACTTCAATAGGAGAAATTGCAGGCAACCCACATATTCCAGTCTAGTGGTTAGCACACTTGTCTGTTCATATCCCTTCCCCCCGCCAGGCAGGGTGACACCTGAACCAGGCATATCTCATATTGTAGGTGAGTACCCTAGCCACTAGGCCAAAGGAGATTAGACAGCACCTCTGTTCTGTGTTGAATTAGATGGCCTCCGAATGCACCTACCAGTTAGGCCACGCATGCAACTTAGGCAACCACACCTGTCTTCCCTAGTTTGTGAAGCACTCTGGGGCTTAGTTGAGAAATAGGTGCCCACATGCCTAGAGAGAGGCAGCAGTGTTCCTGCTCAGAGGCATACACACAGGCGCCTAGGGAACTTGTACTGAAAATATTTAGATGCCAAGCAACTTTAGGAACCTACAGAGTTAGACAGTGGTTTTAATGATTACTATGTAAATTGAGTGTAAACACACTACATATATAATACACTACACATACTTTCTCATCTAAGCAGCATAATATCATTTATTTCAAGATAGATCTATATGTAAGCTTGTCAGAATTCAAGATTTTTTTATAATTTCAACTGATATGTTTATTTTCAAACTTTTATTATCAATTGAAATGTTCACATTTGTGTAAAATTATGGGAGGGATCAGGCAATCATTATTTAATGACAATAGTTGCTGAGATTCAAAAAGTTAAAGCTTTATAAGTGTAAAAACACAAATTGTGAAAATCACTAGGCTCTTTAAGCATAAACTAAGTGTGCTTCAAGTATATTCAAAATATACTAAATCAAACTCTAAGAAGTTATCAGGCAGCATTTTTCTTACTTTCTCTATCTGTAAATTTCAATTATTATCAATGGAAATGTTTTTTCGTCGGTTTGTGTGTACAGCAAAACTAGCATTGACCGACACTTACCAACAAAAATCTAATCCATCTAAGCCTAGCTATATGTAACTAGCACAGCTGTCACTAACTGTTCTAGATGAAGCAGTGAACTTGTGTACCAACATTTCATGCACATAGAGGTCTAGTCTTCATTAAATGGACATGATGCATAACTGACATGATTATTAACACTGGGAGTTACTGATATACACTGAAGGAGGAACAGTCTCCAGTGTCTCTAATTCAGATTTGCTAATATATTGAAACAGCATCAGACATTTTTCCAAAAAGGAGCATACAATATTGTAAAGATCTTCGGTTTCTCCACTGGCTGTGTTGCAGAAAGATGTGGTTTAAGGAGGCTGGGGGAAATGGAAAGTGAAACAAAATGTTCACTGGAGTGGGGAGGTGTGGACATTAACTGTTGCCAGCTATAAGCAGGTACAGGAACTGCAAGAAGAGGATTCTGGCTGCATTACAGAATAGGAGTTTGAGGGCAACGTGGTCTCTTCTCACTCATTCAGAACCCCCGATGCTACAGCAGTCAACAAAAACAAACAAACTGAATATGTAACTGAAGATGTGCACTGGGCTGATATGAAATCAATAGTGCAAGGTCTTCAAGAGCTGGCATTTAGGTGTTTTGGTTTAAAAGGGTTCTTATATGTGGCAGATAGCCAACAATGCCTGGTTAAGCCATTCATAAGTACTCTGGGGAATACTGACACCATAAATAATCATACCAAAACTATTAAAGATAGAACAGCTGTTTTGGTAGCAACAGGAGATGTAGTACTAGGACCACTATTGTCTCCTTCAACTAAATACGTTTACATGGGTCTAAAACCTAATCAGAAGATTCTCACTCACAAAACAGGGGTGGCTGAATGTTTTCATAATGTGGACCACCACTTGGCAGTAATCTTGTGGAGCTACCTTCCCGACCCACCTCTCAGTCATGCCTGGATTTGTGGTGTCAGATCATCCCTGGAGGCATCTAATGGAACTTTTCATGGAGTCAATTTATCCCTCAGTGAGTTGTCCCCCATCTAGCCTCTTCCTATCTTAGCCCTGGTCTACACTAGGCATTGAGGTCGAATTTATCAGCATTAAATCTATTTAACCCTGCACCCGTCCACATGGCGAAGCCCTTTTTTTCGACTTAAAAGGCTCTTAAAATCAATTTCCTTACTCCACCCCCGACAAGTACTGAAATCGGTTTTGCTGGGTCGAATTTGGGGTACTGTGGAAGCAATTAGATGGTATTGGCCTCTGGGAGCTATCCCAGAGTGCTCCATTGTGACTGCTCTGGACAGCACTCTCAACTCAGATGCACTGACCAGGTAGATAGGAAAAGGCCCACGAACTTTTGAATTTCAATTTCCTGTTTGGCCAGTGTGGCAAACTGCAGGTGACCACGCAGAGCTCATCAGCAGAGGTGACCATGGAGAGCTCATCAGCAAAGGTGACTATGATGGAGTCCCAGAATCGCAAAAGAGCTCCAGCATGGACCGAACGGGAGGTACAGGATCTGATTGCCATATGGGGAGAGGAATCCGTGCTATCAGAACTACATTCCAGTTTTTGAAATGCCAAAACATTTGTCAAAATCTCCCAGGGCATGAAGGACAGAGGCCATAACAGGGACCCGAAGCAGTGCCACGTGAAACTTAAGGAGCTGAGGCAAGCCTTCCAGAAAGCCAGAGAGGCCAACGGTCGCTCCAGGTCAGAGCCCCAAACATGCCGCTTCTATGATGAGCTGCATGCCATTTCAGGGGATCCAGCCACCACTACCCCAGGCGTGTTGTTTGACTCTTTCAGTGGAGATGGAGGCAACACGGAAGCAGGTTTTGGGGATGAGGAAGATGATGAGGAGGAGGTTGTAGATAGCTCACACAAACAAGCGGAGAAACCAGTTTTCCCGACAGCCAGGAACTATTTCTCACCCTGGACCTGGAGCCAGTACCCCCCGAACCCACCCAAGGCTGCCTCCCGGACCCACCAGGCGGAGAAGGGACCTCTGGTGAGTGTACCTTTTAAAATACTATACAAGGTTTAAAATCCAGCATGTTTAATGATTAATTTGCCCTGGCACTCATGGCTCTCCTGGACATACTCCCAAAGCCTTTGCAAAAGGTTTCTGGGGAGGGCAACCTTATTCCATCCACCATGGTAGGACACTTTACCGTTCCAGGCCAGTAGCACGTACTCAGGAATCATTGTAGAACAAAGCATTGCAGTGTATGTTTGCTGGCATTCAAACAATATCCGTTCTTTATCTCTCTGTATTATCCTCTGGAGAGTGATATCATTCATGGTCACCTGGTTGAAATAGGGTGCTTTTCTTAAGGGGACATTCAGAGGTGCCCGTTCCTACTGGGCTGTTTGCCTATGGCTGAACAGAAATGTTCCCCGCTGTTAGCCATGCGGTGGGGGGAGACAAAATGCGACCTTGTAAAGAAAGCACGTGCTATGTATGTAATGTTAACAACAAGGTTTACCGTGAAAGAGTGTACCAATTGTTCTATAAAATGTGTCTTTTCAAATACCACTGTCCCTTTTTTTTTCTCCACCAGCTGCATGTGTTTCAAGGATCACAGGATCTTCTCCTTCCTAGAGGCTAGCGAAGATTAGAAGGCGAAAAAAACGCACTAGCGGTGAAATGTTCTCTGAGCTCATGCTGTCCTCCCACACTGACAGAGCACAGATGAATGCATGGAGGCAGACAATGTCAGAGTGCAGGAAAGCACAAAATGACCGGGAGGAGAGGTGGTGGGCTGAAGAGAGTAAGAGGCAGGCTGAAGAGAGGACTGAAGCTGAAAGGTGGCGGAAGCGTGATGAGAGGAGGCAGGATTCAATGCTGAGGCTGCTGGAGGATCAAACTAATATGCTCCAGCATTTGGTTGAGCTGCAGGAAAGGCAGCAGGAGCACAGACCGCCGCTACAGCCCCTGTGTAACCAACCACCCTCCTCCGCAAGTTCCATAGCCTCCTCACCCAGAGGCCCAAGAACGTGGTGGGGGGGCCTCCGGCCACCCAGCCACTCCACCCCAGAAGATTGCCCAAGTAACAGAAGGCTGGCATTCAATAAGTTTTAAACTTTTAAAGTGCTGTGTGGCCTTGTCCTTCCCTCCTTCACAACCCCTCCTTGGCTATCTTGGTAATTATCCCCCTATTTGTGTGATGAATTAATAAAGAATGTATGAATGTGAAGCAACAATGACTTTATTGCCTCTGCAAGCGGTGATCGAAGGGAGGTGGGGAGGGTGGTTAGCTTACAGGGAAGTAGAGTGAACCAAGGGGCGTGGGGTTTCATCAAGGAGAAACAAACAGAACTTTCACACCATAGCCTGACCAGTCATGAAACTGTTTTTCAAAGCTTCTCTGATGCGCACCGCACCCTCCTGTGCTCTTCTAACCGCCCTGGTGTCTGGCTGTGCGTAACCAGCAACCAGGCGATTTGCCTCAACCTCCCACCCCGCCATAAACGTCTCCCCCTTACTCTCACAGATATTGTGGAGCGCACAGCAAGCAGTAATAACAGTGGGAATATTGGTTTTGCTGAGGTCTAACCAAGTCAGTAAACTGCGCCAGCACACTTTTAAACATCCAAATGCACATTCTACCACCATTCTGCACTTGCTCAGCCTGTAGTTGAACAGCTCCTGACTACTCTCCAGGCTGCCTGTGTATGGCTTCACGAGCCATGGCATTAAGGGGTAGGCTGGATCCCCAAGGATAACTATAGGCATTTCAACATCCCCAACAGTTATTTTCTGGTCTGGGAAGAAAGTCCCTTCCTGCAGCTTTTGAAATAAACCAGAGTTCCTGTAGATGTGAGCGTCACGTACCTTTCCCGGCCATCCCACATTGATGTTGGTGAAACGTCCCTTGTGATCCACCAGTGCTTGCAGCACTATTGAAAAGTACCCCTTGTGGTTTATGTACTCGCTGGCTTGGTGCTCCGGTGCCAAGATAGGGATATGGGTTCCATCTATGGCCCCACCAGAGTTAGGGAATCCCATTGCAGCAAAGCCATCCACTATGACCTGCATATTTCCCAGGGTCACTACCCTTGATATCAGCAGATCTTTGATTGCGTTGGCTACTTGCATCACAGCAGCCCCCACAGTAGATTTGCCCACTCCAAATTGATTCCCGACTGACTGGTAGCTTTCTGGCGTTGCAAGCTTCCACAGGGCTATTGCCACTCACTTCTCAGCTGTGACGGCTGCTCTCATCTTGGTATTCTTGTGCCTCAGGGCAGGGGAAAGCAAGTCACAAAGTTCCATGAAAGTGCCCTTATGCATGCAAAAGTTTCGCAGCCACTGGGAATCGTCCCAGACCCGCAACACTATGCGGTCCCACCAGTCTGTGCTTGTTTCCCGGGTCCAGAATCGGCGTTCCACCGCATGAGCCTGCCCCATTAGCACCAGGATGCCCACATTGGCAGGGACCGTGCTTTGAGAGAAGTCTGTGTCCATGTCCCCATCACTCTCGTAACCGTGCTGACGTCGCCTACTCGCCCGGTTTCGCTTTGCCAGTTTCTGGTGCTGCATAGACTGCTGGATAATGCATGTGGTGTTTAATGTGCTCCTAATTGCCAAAGGGATCTGAGAGGGCTCCATGCTTGCCGTGGTATGGCGTCTGCACAGAAAAAAGGCACGGAACGATTGTCTGCTGTTGCCCTGAAAGAGGGAGGGGCGACTGACGACAGGGCTTACAGGGTTGGCTTACAGGGAATTAAAATCAACAAAGGGGGTGGCTTTGCAAGAAACTGAATGGCCGCCTCAAGGATAGAACTCAAAACCTCAAGGATAGAACTCAAAACTGGGTTTAGCAGGCCATTGATTTCACAGAGGGAGGGAGGGAGGAGAAAATGAATACAAAACAAATCTGGTCTATTTCTTGTTTTGAGCCACTTCATCTATCTTTATACATCTTGCTGGCAGCAGACTGTGCAGTACGACCACTAGCCATCGTCACTTCCTGGGTGCTCAGCAGAAGACGGTTCAGTATGACTGCTGGCCATCGTCTTCTGCTAGCTGCAGATTAAAAGACAGTGCACTGCCGGTAGGACTCAATCGCCATGAGATGAAACAAGGGAAATGACCTGACTTAGTTATTCCCATGTTTGCCAAGGTGCCCGGTTAAAAGAGCACCCAGGACTACGTCGATAACGGCTACCAGTCATACTGCACTGTCTGCTGCCAAAAGGCAATAAACTGCTGCTGTGTAGCAATGCAGTACCATGTCCGCCAGCACCCAGGAGACATACGGTGACGGTTAGCTGAATGGGCTCCATGCTTGCCGTGGTATGGCGTCTGCACAGGTAACTCAAGAAAAAAGGCGCAAAACAATTGTCTGCCCTTGCTTTTATGGAGGAAGGGAGGGAACGGGGGCCTGACGATATGTACCCAGAACCACCCACGGCAATGTTTTAGCCCCATCAGGCACTGGGATTTCTACCCAGAATTCAAATGGGCGGTAGAGACTGCGGGAACTGTGGGATAGCTACCCACAGTGCAGAGCTCCGTAAGTCGACGGTTGCTCGGTACTGTGGACACAGTCCACCGACTACATGCACTTAGAGCATTTGTGTGGGGACACACACACTCGACTGTATAAAAACGCTTTCTACAAAATCGATTTCTATAAATTTGACCTAATTTCATAGTGTAGACATACCCTTAGAGTAGGAGGGGGAGGGGATTTGATGGAATCTTGGCTCTTAGATCTTCTTCCTCCCCCAAATACACTGACTAACCTAGCTGTGTCAGTGTGCTGAATGACGTGCTGCACTGGGTATAGGGTTCAGTGCAATTTGTTTCTGACCTCTAACAGAGGGGAGACAGAGGCAGATTGTGATGTTCTGTACACAATCTGCATCCCAGGCTGCCCCGGAGGTAGCATAACTACTGGTAGTGAAAATGTGACCCAATATCATTTGTTCCTGCTTCCCACACAACCAATATCCATCACTCCATATAAATTAGATACAATTCCCAGATAGACAATTAATCTGGCATTATAGCCCATGTGTGCCTCTGGAGTGGCACAAACGGGCTATATGGGGGCCAATGTTTTGGCTCGTCAGCTCTGAACTGGTTTCACTGTGTTGAGCTAAATGTATGGGATTATCAACTGATGAAACTCAAATACCAAGCAGCCACAACGGAGGAGTGAAGCAACTAGCAAGATGTAAGAAGACAACCTTATACTTTAACTTACACCTACAGCTTCCTCTGTCTCCTCAGCATGTAAATTATGCTGCATTAGCCTCACACATCAGTACACGTATGTGTCTAAAGAAGTCTAAATTCTTATGAAGTAGATGAACAGGCAGAGGAGTCTAGCTTAATTGCTATGAGAGCATTACCTTACATATAGACTTTGAATTTAACCCTGCGTTTTCTGTCACTAATCCCCTAATGGTCTTTGCCCAGTCTCTGTTCAATTTTATTTTAATTTGTCAAACTCCTTGAAGTTATATCTGATATAGTTAGTGGTAATCATGAATAAAATCCTGCCCATATTCAGGGCATGTGGAGCTATATCAGCAGTGTGGATGTCCAGAACGCCATTTTGGAATAGTAAGAACATTTAGCCAAAGCTTGCTACTGCCCCCCGTGTGTGTTACCTGGTTGTGGGACTGGACATAGCCCTAGCAGTAAGATGATACCATGCAGCTACTTAGCCAGACAGCACTCCTAGCTTTCTTTTAAATGCTGGAAGGGACTCTGCCCTCCCTATAACCTGTTTCCTCCATCTCCCCCCTTGCACAATAAACAGTGCAGAGTTTAACCCATACAAACGATAGATTATCTGAGGCCCACCAGACAGCAGCTGGCATTCAAACAGTTTATGCTTAAAGAGCCTATTGTGTAACTTTAGAAGAATAACTCCTGTATCTTTGTCAACATTCCCTCTCCGACAGCAGGTTCCAAAGTCTGAGGTTCTTTGTTATTAGACATATGGGTGTGTTAGTAGTCAGGGCTCAGGGTTTTTCTTCTGTTTCTTGCTGTCTAGTCTGGAAAGTGTTAACAGAATTTCCCATCCAGATGGTGACTGCTGATACAAGACACACAGTCCAATCAGGCCTTTGGACTCACTTTGCACAGGTGTAAGTGACTATGCCAGCTGCGAGGTGGGGAAGAATCAGGCCCCTTTCTTTTATTTTGATTATAGGACACAGAATTTGTACTCTCTCTTGGTTCCCAATCACCCCTGTGCACACCATCTGTGCTCCTTATTTATATTCACCTGCTACCTAATTAACAGCTTGTTAGGCCGTACCCTGTAGGAGCTTTAACCTCACACCACTAGACATTAGCCATTAACTCTGTACATGATACCTTGCACAGACATCACTCTATTTCTGAAGCATGACACCTCCTCCCATTCAAGGGAATACACTCAAAATAATCAGGACCTGCTCTAGGCATTGTTATTCACAGTGAGCTACACTAACTTTTCTTGCTCTGAATCCTAACACCTGGGGTGAAATTCTGGCCCCAGTGATGTCAATAGCAAACTTCCAACTAAGATTTCAACCATTGTCTTCTCTCTGATATTAACAGAGCTAGGCTTCAACTGAAAATTACCAGTCCATACAGCCTTCCTAAAACATAAGCCTACAAACACAAGGATAGAAAGTTGTGGTATGGGGAGAAATTCTGGAATCCATGTTACTAAATCTAGTATCTTCACCGTGATAAGCAGTTCCAGTTGTAGGCAATAATATTTATGCAACATGAGCCAAATCTTCAGTCCCACTATGATCACTGTGAATCACTACGGTGGTATAATGCAGCTACAAAGCCAGCAGATCACTGCTCCCCTGACTGACAGCTGGCCAGAGAGCTGTGTGCTCTAGCCACTCCCAGTCTTGCCCCAGACATGGCCCTTCTCTGCCTCAGTGCCCGAAGTGGGTATCAGGAAAGTACAAGAATTTGCTTGTACTGGGGAAAATCATCAGCTGCCTGCTTCATGATTTAAGTGAGCTTTAAATGCCCTTTGTATTTCTGGAACAGTGCAAAGGGGATTTAGGCAGGGTTGGTCTTCCAGTTGCAATGTCGTCGTTATCTAAATTGTGTTCCTGAATCTGTTTTGTTTTCTGGCTTTTCCCAAGAGAAGATTGTGTGACAGATCCTCAGCTGGTATAAGTCATCATAGTTCCATCTCCTTCAATGAAGCTCTGACCATTTATATCAGCTGAGGATCTGCCCCTTTACATTTCTTGTTTACTCCTTTCCTGCCCTTTTTTCCTATGTATTCTACAAAGAGGAATATACTTTTTAAATCACTATAAAAAAATTTAGATGTACATGATTCTGTGATTAGCAGAATTCTGCCTCTGTCATTTATATGGCATAGCCTTCCACAATATATTCCTTATGAAAATTATATGAAACATTAGGATATACTTTATATTAGAATATACCATATACTATATTCCAAGACACAAAGCCATGTTAAAATGGAGTTGAGGGTGAGCACACGTCAGTAACTTAAGGATAAAAACAAACATTACAGGGATATTCTAATTATCCCCAAACCAAGGATTATAAACCAGGCAATTCAGCATTAATATACTTAAAAGAAATCCAAACATGTTAAGGTTTGGAAATTCACAGCTATGACACCCAAACATCCTTATTTCTGTCCTGTAGTGATGCTGTGTAATAACCATAGCATTATATTTAAGGCAGTTTAGTGTTTGTGTTCCCAAATTAGATTATAATGATTTTAAAGACATTTGATTTTTTTGTCATGTTCCTCTCCCACGCTGCCCCCTCGTAGTGTCACTACAGGGCAGAGTTAATGTTGTTTGAGTGCCTTAACTCTGCATTCCCATACCTTAATACATTTGGATTTCTCTTAAGTGTACCTTTAACTCTGAATTGCCTGGAGTTACAATGTTTTGGGGGAGCCAGTCCCGAAGTACCAATTTCTCTGTGATTAATGGGCTCCCTCTTCTCTCCTGTTTCAGTTCCCCCCAGCAATGGTGCCTCAGTGGACCTGAGGCAGTAATTCCATGCACTGGTCCAGAAGCTAGCTATGGTAGGTTGCTCCAAACTCCTATAGCCTCTGGGGAAACAGGATTCACACAGGAATTGCTAAAATGCAGAGGTCTGTCCCAACACCTTTATTAGCATGTACAGAACCTCAGAGTTACTGAAAGGATCAGCCAGTCAATGGGATTACAACATAAATCCATGACATCTAGAAGGAATGATATCTCCATCCATCTAGTTTCAGCTCCTCAGCCCCAGACTAGGAGACCTCCTTCCCTTTCGGCAGTGATTGATTTCTATAAGCATTGCAGGCTCATAGGGGCCCCATACCAGGCTTCTCCCTGGGGCTGTCCCCCAACCCTGAGCTCAGGCTCTCTTTGGGTTGGCTAGGCAAAGAAGCACATGCTCTCTCTTTCAGCCCATGCACTCCCTTCTCCACTGGCTGCCCCCATCCTCTCATCAGAGGATAGCTGCAGCAGAATGTGGGAGAAGGATTTCAGCTGTCTAGCCAGAAAAGACTCTCAGGGTAGAGTAGCCCCAGTGTCTAACCTCTCCAATCTGCTCATCCTTTAGCCAGTCTGGACTCTAAAGACTGAGATAGCCTTCACAGCACTGCTGCTGATCTGTACAGTGGGGACTTCCCAGAACCTTTAAAGAGAAGTGACATTTGGGCCAAAGAAAACCGAAGAAAACTCTTGACACCTGTGGACAGTCCTGCTCATACCACTGAGGAATTACAACTAATGAGTGTTGCACATAAATTAGCTGGAGTGCAAAGTTGATTGGTTTTGTTAGCTCTGATATCACAGTATCCCATTTAAGAATTACCTTAGCTTTTGGGTTGACCTTGTTGTAGCCTACTTAACCATAACAATTAGGTACAGCCTAATTTAATCAAAAATAGCATACCCACAAGGTTTCACTGAATTGTATCTGTATGGGGAGTTTGTCCCAAATGGTCTTAACAACAGAATAACACATTTTTCAAAGAAAAGACTGATATAGATGCTATATTTCTCAAAGTACCCAAGTTTTGATTAATTTTAATTCCTAACCTAATTAACAGATTTATTTATAAATTCTCACAAAGTTCATTCTAAACTCAAAGAAAAGCTGTTTCAAGTTTGGAAAGGATATGCTGTATTTTTTATACATAATAAAGAGGTCAAATCCCTGCTTGGAGAACCCAGAAATCAACCTTAACTATGAGTTATAATCACAATATACTACTGAAAAAAGACTATATGGCCCTGGCTTATCATACCTCAAAAGTAAGTTTGTATCTTGATAGCATTGACAGACTTAATGCTGGAGATGCTACAAATACAATCCACAAATGGTAATGCTACATCTGTAATCAACAATAATCAATACGAAGAGAGAGTTTACAATATGTCTCTATCAGTAACACTTCAATTCAGTGATTTCAATATTAAAGGACTCCTGCCCTTTCTTCAGTGAAATGCTATTAATTACAGTTCAAGAGTAGCTCAGACAGCATGAAGATTGTCAGTAAGTGAAAGCAAACTATTGAAAATGTAAACCATGAATGATAATTACTTTAGGTAGGAAATTCCCAAGTGGCTGAAATTTATTGGGTGGAAAGGCATTTCTCAGAAGACATTTTGGGAGGGGAAAACCCTATTGTATTTCCTGTACTTAGCTCTGTTACAACTTGCACAGCATATTTGGTTCCACTGATTGCACTGTGCAGCAGACAAATTCCTGTCCAAGAAATCTAGACAAGTATTAAGATTGTATCTTTATTTAAATTATAAGGTAAAAATAAGAGCACATGAATATATTTGGGGATAGTAGTGATGGGCTTACTCACTGCCAGTGGAAGTCAGGTTTAGATACTGATCTCTGCAGCAACCATTCTATAATGTGAACTGTTATCAGGCACCTTTCCAAATGTGTGTGGAAAGTCCACACACAACGTAAAGTTCAAACATGGCCATTTTTTGGTGTTTGGCTTTAAGAAAATAAAAAATAAGGTATCATAAAGGTCAGCTCAAAAACCTTCTGTGGCTTGGCTGCTCCCTAGGGTTCCTCCCTCAGAGCTGCTCAGTTCATATCCTAGATCATCTCTCTTACTCTGTGAGCTATTCCAGTGCCCTTATATACAAGCGAGATAATGAGTCACCTGAGTCCACTCATGAGTCAGAAAAAGCCTCTTGATGTCTCATGCCTATAATTATGAAATATATCACACAAAAATATTAAATAAATGTTAAACTTTAAGACCTAAACAATCCAGATCACACGACTTTACTGTACATCCTTTTTCCTCATCTTTATTCAATCATCTTAGGATAGATAAAAAGAAAAGCAGTACTTGTGGCACCTTAGAGACTAACAAATTTATTAGAGCATAAGCTTTCGTGAGCTACAGGTCACTTCATCGGATGCATTCGATGAATGCATCCGATGAAGTGAGCTCTAGCTCACGAAAGCTTATGCTCTAATAAATGTGTTAGTCTCTAAGGTGCCACAAGTACTGCTTTTCTTTTTGCGAATACAGACTAACACGGCTGCTACTCTGAAACTTAGGATAGATGTTAGCTTTTATTGTAAGTTCTTCCAGGCAGGACCCTTGTCCTCTGTATTTGTAAACCACCATATACATAAATGGCATTCTATAAACAATATTTACTGAGATTAACTATTACAGTTATTAAAAACAATATAAATTAATATAAAACCCAAGTGTTTATAGAGTATTAGTCCATATATTTATTTAGGGACTCTAATAACTTGTGGTAGATACAGGTGCACTAAAAATGAGCTTAATGGGAAATACCTATTGTGAGTGTTCCACTTGCTGTTCTGTGATGGGAACCTTTGTAATTCAATAGTCCTTCTAAAATCCCTCAAATAAAACTGCCCAACATCATTCCTCCCCCCTTCGCAGTGATTAGAATGACATGTTGACAAAAGGCATGTGGAAATTACCAGTGATTATGATAAACCCATAAAACTGTTTTGTTTAATATTAAAGACGTAAACCTGGAAAGAGATGAAAAATAAGGGACTGTTCTTGAAAGATATTATGGGGACACTGCCTGTCCTCTAGGTGCCCAGTAACTTTTATCTTTCCCCATATATAATTCTCTCTAGACCACTTTATTAATAGAATTATTATTAATCATAATTATATGAAGTTTCAAGGGCACACCATTGTTCATGTGTTCCTGTGCAAGAGATACTATAATCCCTAGTGCTGGCCCTTCCTGTTGCTCTTTATTACTTGCATGCATCCAGAAATGCAACTATGCAATTGAAGAATGGTTGCTTATTATATATTGAATGAATGAGCACATGATAGTTATAATATATAACAAATTACTCCCTCTCTCACAAATTATGAAATGAATGTGCTTATTTTGCTGTAGCAATGCAATAGTTATGTCACCATTATATACAACTTTGAGAATAATAGCAGCAATTATCACCTAACCAGAGGGAGGGGGCACAACAAATATTAAACTGTGTGGGGAAAATAATCTCTTTCCCTCCAACTGCTACAAAAATGAGGAGACAGTTAGAGTGCAGAGCACAGGCTTAGATATACACCCATAGAATGTAGTGTCTTTAGTTATATTTAACCTAATTAAAATAACCTCATGTTAACTGGCAAAGACCATTAATTTAAAAGTTCACAGACATCAGAGCCATAAAATTGGTCAATAACAGTATTGAAAAAAATAACTCTCAATGAATAACTCTAACCAATGAACTCTCGTTCTCTTTATGCATATGGAATATTCATGAAGTAATGATTTCCTCCAATGTACCTGTTCTTCAAATTATTCTAGGATTGTTTTTGCCAATGTTGAAAACTGTTTGGGTTGATTGTTAAAAGTTTTTTGTGAGTATTCAATATTCAGTCTGTTAGTTAGTTGTGATCTGTCTAAACTTCTTTGAAAAGCAAAGGAGTTGCTGGTTGTGGTTAACTGTGTAACTCCTGTGTTTCAGTTCCCACCATAAAAAGCACTGTGTCCCAGTGCCTCACATCTGGATACCCCATAGTTCTAGATGGATGGGGTACAAATGAAAGCCTCCTTGCAGGTGTAGAACACTTGCAGGTGTAGAACGCTGTGAGTTAAACCCGCCTTCGGAGAGCACAGTACGGAAAGTGCTGCAGTCTGTCCACACTGACAGCTGCAAGCACACTGGCATGGCCACATTTGTGGCACTTGCAGCAGCATTGGGAGTGGTGCATTATGGGCAGCTATCCCACAGAGCACCTCTTCCCATTCTGGCACTGTGGCTTGTGGGAAGGGGGCGGGGGAAGTGCAGGGCATTCTGGGTCCTGTCCCAATGCCCCGTGATGCATCAGTTCGCATCCCAGCAATCCCTATGCTTCCGTCCACATTTAGCTCCATCTTTCAATGTTTTTTGTACTGCTCACTCTGTCTTCCCTTTCGGTCTGCGGGAATGGAGCCCGAACTACTGAGGAATATGCTGATGAGTTTCGCCAGCATGTCACGTTTGGCAGTCAAGTTATTCCTCATGATCCAAAATGACAGTGAGGGCTCCAATGATGATATCAACTCAAGTAAAGCATACAACAAGAGTTTGCTTGTGGCATTCACAGACATGGTCACCACTGTGGAACGCCACTTTTGGGCTCAGGAAACAAGAACTGAGTGGTAGGATCATATCGTCATGCAAATCTGGGATGATGAGCAGTGGCTGCAGAACTTTTGGATGAGAAAACCCACTTTCATGGGACTGGGTGATGAGCTTGCCCCCACCCTGCGGCGCAAGTACACGAGATTGAGAGCTGCCCTGATGGTGGAGAAATGGGTGGCTATTGCAATCTGGAAGCTGGCAACTCCAGACTGCTACCAATCAGTCGCTAACCAGTTTGGAGTGGGAAAGTCGACCACTGGAATCATGTTGATGCAAGTTTGTAGGGCCATTAATCGCATCCTGCTCAGAAGAACCATCACTCTGGGTAACATGCATGACATTGTGGCTAGCTTTGCACAAATGGGTTTCCCTAACTTCAGAGGGGCGATAGATGGCACGCATATTCCAATTCTGGCACCAGCCCACCTAGCCTCTGAATACGTTAATTGGAAGGGGTGTTTCTCTATGGTTCACCAGGCGCTTGTGGATCACCATGGGCATTTCATTGACATTAACGCAGGCTGGCCCGGAAAAGTGCATGACGCACGCATCTTTCGGAACACTGGCCTGTTCAGGAAGCTGCGAGCTGGGACTTTTTTCCCAGACCAGAAGATCACCGTAGGGGAAGTCGAAATGCCCATTGTGATCCTTGGAGACCCCGCTTACCCTTTAATGCCGTGGCTCATGAAACCCTACACAGGGAGCCTTGACAGCAGCAAGGAGTGGTTCAACCACAAGCTGAGCCGATGCAGAATGACTGTGAAGTGTGCTTTTGGTGGTTTAAAGGGCCGCTGATGCTCTCTGTATGGGAAGCTGGACCTGGCCAATGACAGCATCCCCACGGCTATATCTGTGTGCTGTACCCTCCATAACTTTTGTGAAGGGAAGGGTGAACGACTCACTCAGGCATGGAATTCAGAGGTTCAACACCTGGAGGCTGAATTTGACCAGCCAGAGAGCAGGGCTATTAGAGGGTCCCAGTGCAGGGCTGCAAGAATTAGGGAGCCTTGAGGGAGCAATTTGAGGCTGAAAGCCACCAGTAATGTCTGGTGTCCTGCGCGGCAATGAAGTGCAGTGGTTCCAATGTTAGTAGGAATCTGTGTTTGCTACGCTGAGTTGCAGTGCTTGTTTCTTTCCTGGGTAAGGTATCTTTTACTTTATAATAATAATAATAAATAATAATAATAAAGAATGTTTTCAAAGCCAAAAAATCCATTTATTGAAAAGAAAATTCATTTATTGAAAAGAAACACTGCTTGAGAAACAGAAAGGGGAAGGGGATGGTGTGGGAAATGGTACAATTACAGATTTGTGTATGTCCTGTTATCATACTCAGCCTTCCTGTCTGGAGTGCTGTGCAATGAGTGCTGCACTTCAGGATAGCTATACTGCATAGTGATGGGGGTTGAGTGCAGGGGGTAAGGATCGTAGTTTTCAGGGCTGGGTGGTGAAGCTACAGGTGTTGGAGGCAGCTGGTGGTGGTAAGAACCCAGATGTTGGGGAAAGTGGGTTGGAGGTGACATGGGGGCACAAGGGAAAGAGTTTTGGGACAAGAGCTGCGGGGGGGCGGGGAGGACGGGCGTGGTAGTGCTCCACTTGCATGGCTACGAGCTCCTGGATAGAGTCAATTTGGCATTCCATTATGCTTATCAGTCGATCTGTGCTTTACTGCCAGAGCATCATGCTTTTGTGCCAGTGCTCCTCATTCTGATGGCAGATCCTCTTTTCACTGTCCCTCCAATGCTGCACTTTTTGGTTTTCATTACTTGAATGCTGCATTATTTCATGTAACATGTCTTCCTTGCTTCTACATGGCCTCTTTCTGATTCTTTGGAGTCTTTCGGCCGGTGATAACACGGATGGCTGAGATCTTAAGGTTGCATCTGTAAAGGCAAAATGCAACACTTAACAGAGGCAGCATTGTTCACACCAGACAGAGCAATGATTCCCCCATACTTAAGGGCAAGCACAGTCTACACAATAGCATAATTTGCCTGTCCCAAAGTGAGCGCACGTAACCCACAGGAGCCTCAAAATGATGAATAAGCACAGGATCAAGCGTGACTGATTGTTTCATGGCTGTACTGTCCTCTGGGTTTCTGTGCCTTGGCAAGAGCCAACAGCTTCAGGGGGCCCCCTATAATGAACACTGTCCCCACATTTTTCACGGGAGTTAATCTGGAAAATATCTCACTGCTGAGGGTGACCTGGGAAGCAAGGGAGGGTCTTCTACTGCAATGCGACTTCCGCACTGGCCCATATGCAGCTTGCCTGTGTGCAGCAGTGGTCCCCCCATGGCACAGTGGCAGGGACAAGTTAGCCTTACTAGGACAAGGACCACAGTGGCTCTCCCGAGAAACCTGCGCAAGCGCATTGCCCAAGTTCTGGATGAGACCTTTGAAGAGATCACTGAGGCCGATTACCCCGATGTGAGAGAGCACATCAATGCCCTATTCCGCATCTAGGCATGCATGCAGCCCTAACCCTCCTCGCCCCAACAGCCCACACCGAATAATTTCCTTCCCAAAATAAAAGCCACTTAAAATAAAACTCCTCTGGTGTTTGTCCTTCCTCAAGCACCAACTGCCACAACTGGCTACCTTCCTCCTGGCTTGAGAACAGCTTCTGGCTGCATGCATCTAGGGATTCCGGGATGTCTTCCTCCACCTCAGCACCCTCGCTCCTGCTTTGCTCCTCTTCCTCCTGCCTTGTTGAACTGGGCTCTGAAGTGTCCATGGTGGTACTCAGAGTGGAGGTGGGGTGACCCCCAAGTATCGTGTCCAGCTCTTTGTAGAAACAGCAGGTCTCAGGGGCAGCACCGGAGCAGCTGTTTGCCTTGTGGGCTTTGCAGTAGGCATTCCGCAGCTCCTTCACTTTAACCCTGCACTGCAGAGCGTCCCGGTCATGGCCCCTTTCCATCATGTCCCTTGATATCTGCCCGAAGGTATCATAATTCCTATGGCTCAAGCACAGCTGGAACTGGACAGCTTCCTCCCCCCAAACACTGATGAGGTCCAGCACCTCGCCGTTCCTCCATACTGGGAATCACCTTGCGCATGGAGGAATGGTCACCTGAAAAGATTCTCTGAGAGCACTCTACACCTAGCTGAGCAAACAGGAAGGGGATTTGCAAAATTCCCAGAGAATTTAAAGGTCGGGTCTGATGGTTGGTCACCTGAGGGCAGGGCAGTAGAGTTCAAAGTGATGACCAGAGTGGCTAGCACAGGCATTGTGGGACACTTCTGGAGGCCGATCAGAGCGCATTAACAGACCAGGATATCCACACTGGTGTCGCGGCACTCCAGTGGGGGTGCACCAAACATTATTCCACTTGTCGAGGTGGAATACCAGGAGCACTCTAGCCGCGGAGTCAGAGCACTCTACGTGCTTTGCCAGTAGTGAGCTAATGCACTCAGGGCTCCTTTAATGAGCTGTAATTCGCAAGTGTAGCCAAGCCCAAAGTGCGTGTGTGTGAGAGAGATAGAGACAGAGACAGAGACAGATAGAATGTACAGTACTTGTAAATAGCCAAGAGAGCTTTTGTAGACTTTTGTCTCTTATCTTCCTGATCAGAACAAATGTACCCTCCAAAAACGACAGATTCTGCTCTTTAGTAAGATACTAGGCTATTCTGGTGGTATTTAAGGTAAGCTGCTAACAACTGTTCATTACATGATTTGGCTTGAATTACAGAAAAAAAGCCATTGAAAATCTTTCATAGATGCTTTCCTAATACACTGGAGTGTTGTCGCCAGCTGCTTATGTTAGCTGATCAGCTAGAACTAATTTCATCTCACCCTTCTGAAATTCATGCTGTTACTTACTGCCTGACCAATTATGGTACTATGGTCCTTCTGTATTGCAGAGACATATTAGGTACACAGCTTTTTAAAATATACCATGGAAATACCACTTTGAAACACAGTAACAGTTTGCTACCTTAGACCATGTAATTTTCAAGAGCTCTCTGTTGACATATCAACGTTGTTATCCACAATTTTTAATCTTAAAACATATCAAATAAATCTTTGCAAGCACAGTAACACTGGGGATTAATTTTCCACCTGAACCAATATCTTGAGGAGGTGTAAATAACAGCATCAAGTCAAGGAAATGCAAATTTATTTTCATCTTTCAGATCAATGAAAGTGCATGGATGAATGAACAGAAATAATCTGTTGCTAAATATATTTACATACTAAACAATAGCATGGATATATTTCTTGCCAGTGAGACCACTGTCTGTAAAATGCCCAGTTGGCTAAGAAAATATTTTAACAATGCACAAGACACCTGCATTAATGTCCTGATAACCTAAATTAAGGCAATCCATTTGTGACACTTGAGCCATCTCTTTTGGCTCACAAAGAGGTTTTGGGGTGCTTCCATGAGTCCAGTTCCAGAATCACAGATAGGCCATTGTCGCAGGGTAGGTATATCCTGTCACCTCTTTCGGGGGAGGCACATTAAGGCCCTACTGCCAAGCTAATAGTGCTACCCTTCTGCACAGGGCAGTACAGTCCAGGGGCCAAAGCTGATGTGACTTCCCCTCTGTACAGGACAGTGTGGCCAAAGGGGGGTGGGTTGCCACCCAGAGGTGGGTTGGCAGCCAGGGTAGAGGGACCCAGGTCCTCTCTACTCCACAGGGTCCCAGCCCAGGTCCCTATCAGTGGCAAGTGTATCTGCTACTGGGTCAGTGGAGATCCATCCAAAACATTGCTGATTCTACTCACAGTTCCACAACCAGATCAATGCCTGTTTCCCCTGGACTTCTTCCTACCTTGTCTTTCTGCTCTGAAGTCTCAGGTCCTCTGGTTTCCTGGGATAGTTGACAGACGTAGTTCCCGATAACTGCTTCCTCTGGAGGGCTTCTGCGGACACCCAGGTATTCACCTGGGTCATGGTGTGTCCGATCTCTGTGGTCTGGGGCTCTGCCAGCTCCTGGACAGGAGCCTATAATACACATTCTTTCTCCTCCCTGGTCAGGGCAGATTGTTCCCTTTTATACTGAGGTTCCAGCTGGAGCATGTCCAGCAGGAGTGTGGAGGTGTAGCTTCCTCAGCCCACAGTGTAGGGTTAACCTCCTCCTGTCCAGAGTGGGGCAGATATACCCCATCACCGCCACATTAACGATGATTTGAAAAACATCTTCTGTGATCAATTCAGTAAACTTGCACACTGTCCTCTGAAACCCAACACCAAGACTGTTGAACAGCTACAAGATAGTTTGGTATTTGGTGGTAGGACAGCTGAATGCTATTCTGAAACATGAAGGTCCCCATCCTGCTCTCAGTGAAGTCAATGTTTAAACTCCAGGATTTACATGGAAACATGGTAGAGCCTGAAAAGAGCTTATTCTGTTAAATTTTGAACATTTTATACTGTAACTTTTTATTATTATTTTTATTATTATTATTATTATTACTATTATTATTATTAGAATCAGTGTTGAAGGATGTGTGCAGCTCCTGGTAATTTTCCAGTCATTAATAAAACAAGGGAAACTTTGGGAAGGGGAAAGTATAAACATGTTCAGACTGAAATTATATATTCTGTGCAATTTTATAGAGACTGATAAAGTGAATATAATATAGCCTCAAACACCATGCAGCTAGTCAAAAGTTACTGTAGAGCCAATGTATCAAGAAAATCAAGACTCATGAAACAAGGCTGTTACACCAACCCCAGGCCACTGAAGCAATGCAGGAGAAATGAATTGTTGGGGACCAAGACTGCAAAAGTACTGCAACAATGCTACCTATGTAGTCACAAAGGCACATGATGTCAGTGATGCCACCAACAGAGGAAAAATGACTGGAGATCTATGGGAATATGAAATGTAAGCGTCTTGGCATTTCTGTTATATAACCGATGATCAAGATTATGGTCAGTAAGGCCTGAGGTAACAACTATTAAAATTAAGGTGTTCAAGGGGAGCAGGTTTAAATTCTATGGGCCAGATTTTGCTCTCATCCCAGGCGTATATTAGGGAGTAAGAATGCCTTCCCCTTTGAGTGACATCTCGTAGGGTTTCCTGGATAACAGCACTCAGGGTAAATGGGGCTGCACCCGAGGAGCTCCCTCAGGAGCAAGGGAGTGGGGAGTAGGCAGGGAGCAAACCGACTCATGGCTCCATCCTGCAGGCAAGCAGCCAGAATGGCACACCCTGTAGAAGTGGTGTTGCAAATGATTCCTCTCTCCACACCCAGGAAGCCCTATGATGCAATGTGCCTCTCTGAGACACAAAACCTCTCAACATTTTTCTTAGGATAATTCACATGCATACGGTGCCTTACTCAGGACTGTGCCACCTCTAGCCCTATGTGAATAGCTTATAAAACAGAAATATAGACACGTACACTGTCAGAAAGTGAATAATTTTACAATATTTTGTCTACATTCTTTTGGCAGATTTTAGCTATCAGTTTTTCCTTACCCTCTTATAGACTCCTTTATAGAAACATCATATAGAATTTAATAGGTATTAAGCCAATAAGGTTCCAGAGAAGCAAAATTCAGTTTTATTCTGTATGTGTGAGACTTAACATAATTCTATCTCTGATATAGAATTTTACAGCATGGTTTAAACTCTAGAGGCTTAAGGACCAGAGAGATTTCTGAATAAAATACAAAACCTGTCAGACAACTAATAAAAATGCAAAGCATCTGAGCTATTCAGGTTTTCAAAGAAGCTACAGTAGTTATGCATGTAAAGTAACTACTTGGCATTAGAATTTTCGACATGTTTATACTTACTGCACCTGCAGCAGAGAGTTTATTTTCAAAATTTATAAAATACAGTTAATATGAGGTTTTTAAAAATAATCTGTCACTCATATAATCCACAGATTAAGAGTCCCTACTAGTGTTCATTGCCATGAAAGGCTGTAACAACTCAGAGGTAGCTGCTGTGGTCTGTTGTGTTAATGAGCTGCATATTAAAATACATCTGAAACCATAAAAAATGAGAATTCAGAATGGAAATGAGCTCTAACATACATGCTGTATGACATCCACTTTTGATTACCGGTCGGATATTCACTGCATACAGGTTTAATTAAACAAGCATCTATTAGGCAGTAAAAAGCATAAAAAATACATGCTGCTCTGATCAGGGTCAAATCTTTTTTTATAGGGCCTAAAGCAACAGACTCACTGGAATGTGGAAGAATAATATTCACCACCAACAAAACTGTTACATATAATTCTTTATAATTTTACAACAATGGCAAGCATTTTGCATTTTTGTTACAATTTTTTTTGCATGTTTCCAAGGTGAAATATGTACAAAAGTTGTTTCATTTGGAGCAAATTTGCGGTGGGGTGGGGGGGGGAATGTTGCTTTTACTATGGTGAAATCTTTTATATTTATTGTGAAAATCTGAATTTGCAGGCAGAGCAATTTTTGTGCTGGATCAAATTAACAAATGCTCTCCAGAATCGTGCAATTCAAACTCACCAAGTTGAACTTCTTGTTAGCCTGCCCAGCTGCAGTCAGAACAGCACTGCAGGAATGAGGACAAGTATTCAGACAGTTAGTTTCACTTCCATTACACATGACTGGACATTCCTTCTTGCCATCCCTTCTGTTCTTGAGCTGTTCCAAGAGAAGTCTTATGAAAAAATCAGCAGTATTAGAGAAGAGCTCAAGTCACAATAATTGGATGCAAGCACAGATTTCAAAGTCTGTGAAATTGCAGATTGTTTGGTTCTGGATTTTGGTTCATGGTGGCATGTGAGTATATGCACTCCAGGTGACCTAGCAGTGTAGAAGGTGAGGCACTGCATAGGTGAGTAGAGTAAAGACATGCCTGAATCCTGTGGGAATGAACCCTTCATAGTTCTCTACATGCAAGGACTGGAAGGAAAATGTAGGGAAACAAACATGCCTCTGCGCGCCTAAACAGTGCCTCCCCATCTACACTGCTATTTATACCTAACCTCCACTGTGAAAGGGAAAGACTCTGGCACTGGGAAAGGCTCTAGCACTGGGAGGCAGTGGAGAAAGTCTCTGGAAGTGGGAGACTTTCCCTACTTCAGATAGTTGTTCGAGCCTTTCACCACCACAGAGAACGATCTGGCAGCAGGAAAAGGTTTTGCCAGAGTCTTTCATTGTTGCGTGTAGCTACACAGTGCAGTGTGGACACAGCTTGCTTTTCACTGAAGTGTGTGCAGCTACACCTACCCTATGCACCGCCACCAGAGCAGTATTATCAAACTATGGTGTATTTTGTGACTTGAGGATCTGTCCCTAAAAATTGTATTCACATCCAACTTATTTACAAAAGCCAACTTAATTCTGTAAAATGATACTAATTGTGGGTACTACTACTGTAACTGAGATTCAAACTGGTGAACAGGTGTAAATCCCCTAGCTGCACCTTTCAGTCAACCAGACACCCTGAAGAGGATTAATTTTAAAGATCTTCCTCTTTTCTTTTTTGTTTTGAAAGACTTTAATTTATTCTACACTAGTGGCACATTTAAATGTTTTTCATCTGCCAAAACTAATGTATAATTATATTTATTTTTTATTCAGTAGCTAAAATCTTAAATATATAATTTAGTTATTTTCAAGTGTATGCACATCTAGGTCAACACAACTGATAAACTGTCATATTATATTCTTTTTCCCAAGTGGTATGAATAATATTTCTAGTTCACTAACATTATGAATATGGGTAACACCCAAGGAAATAGAAAAACTATTTAATAGCTAACAACATTTTTATTATGTTTGTTTGTTTCCCTACATTTTCCTTGCAGTCAAGAGGGAGAATAAAGCTATTTATTTAAGAAAATTTAAATTAATATGCATGCCCCTTATGTGTGCTTTGTCATTTCAATTTTACATTTGTTAGAATTAGGGTCAGATTTTTAAAAGTGATCAGCACCCAATGGCTCTCATTTAGAAATCTAAATAAGCACTTGATCTAAAACATATTAAGTCAATGGAAAGACTCCCATCCCAATGACATTAGTAGGCTTTGGATCAGGGCTTAAGTGGTCAGATTTAAAAAAGAATTGAGTTGGAATTTTAAAGGTATTTAGGTGCCTAGGCATGTTTGTAAGTCCGACTAAGTGCTCATCTGCATCTTTCGGTACCTGAATGCCTTAAAAAATCAGACCCTCAACTCATAATTAGCTACTGATTTGAAGTCCCTGAATTTTAAAGACACTCAGCACCCAGCAGCCCCATTTTGAAATCTGTTCATTAAGGTATCTATGTGGCCATTGAGTTCTTCTGAAAGTCTAGTTCCTGTTATGGGTGCTAAGCACTGTTCAAAATCTGGCTCTTAATCCCTGCATGTATTTGTATACTCTTGTCTTATATTTCATGAGGCATGCTTTACTTGTAGACTTTGTTACATTACAATATTTACAAGTTTATATAAATAAAACAATTCACTGTTTAAAATTAAAGTTTTTATTTATCATAAAATATAATCTAGAAGAACTATAATTTGTCTGTGTAAAAAATAATATATGATCATGTAATTAAAGACTGTGTCACAATGCATACACACAAGGGGACAAATTAAAGTTACACAGGCTACCTTAATTTTGGCACTTGCTAACTTTGGACTTCATTAGGCATCCTTAATAATATTCTTTTAATAACATGTTTTTGTTTTTAACATTAACCCAATATGCAGCATTTGAAACCAGTTTATTGTGGTATGTGGTATAAATCTCAAGCCATCTCATTAAATTAGTGTAATAGTCTCTTTAAGATTCAAATATAGGGAGTTATGCTTCATGTTATCAGGCAAAAATTACTTCCTTCCACAGAGTTCCTTTTTCTGCTATGATGCACAATAAGCACCAGCTTTATGTCCTCTGTTCACTTCAATTCAATTTATTAAAGACATATTTCTCTGTTTAATATGATAGTCACAAACAAAAGAAATATGGAGCACTGCACCTTGTTGAGGTCATCTTGCATGTACTGATTACTGTCACCTTCCTTGCTTGTGTATTGGACCTTCCTTCTTTCATGTGACACATCGGCAAGGGTGGTCTCTAAACTTTTCAGGCATTTCTTGGACAGCATTTCATGACTAGCCAGGAAATCTTATTCTCTTTCATTTCCAAAGTGACCCTCGTATCTCTGAGCTAAGAATTTTGTTTAAAATACTTCAACCAACTCCTCATAATTCATATGACCCTGTGCTTCAGGCAATCATATGTATCTCTTAAACCAGTTTTCAGAAAATGTATCTTTCTTTGTGACTGCCTTCAGTGTCTCTGCACAAAAATATTGCTTCATTCATGAGACATAATCTTTTTCTTCACTTTTGAAATCAAAATGGAAATAGTTCATTTCTCCATGGCCCGTGGCAAGTTTTATTTCTCTTTTTACTTTTTATCCTTCTCTCATCTAATCAGAGACCTCTACCTTCTCTGCTATTCCACAGATAACTTGCTGCTGCAAAGGTTCTCATTCCAGTTGCCAGGGGTTTCCTTGTTATGTCTTAAAAATACAATCAGCCAATCATACCTTATAATTTCATAACTACTATGACCTTAATTACATCAGAACAACAACATGAGAATAAATTATCAACAAAATAATCAAGTTGACACAGGGGATGATGCAAAGTCCACTAAAGTGAACTGAAAGACTCCTGTTACATTAGTGGGCTCTGAATCAGGCCCATATTTAGGATGGCCCAAGCTTGCAAGGTATTTAGATTCAGACTCCAACCAACACCATCTGTAATTGCTTTGTGGTCTTTTGGCCTCTGCAGCCAAGACTATTCCCACCTATAATGGTGCAGTAACCAGAGAGTATCACCACAGTCCTTGAAGGCCGTAACAACACACAATAGTCAAAACAATACATAGGTGGTCATATGATTAAAGTCATAAAGACATAAAGTCTTTGTCAAACAACTGTGATTAATGAACACATTTGTAAAAATAAAAATCAGTTAATAAATAATGAGCTAAAGTCATCAACCAGAGGCTTCACTATAACTTCCATAAAGAGCAAAAAAAGGTGAAATAGGACTGCTTATTTTGACCCTTAGAACTCTGGCCATTTCAAGATTAGCCACCATATGAATGTGTAGTAAGATGTACATGTATAAGGCCCGTGGCTTAGCTGGTGTACAATGGCGTAGCTCCGCTGAAGTCAATTGACTACATCTATTGGCACCAGCTGAGGATCTGGCTCTTGAATGTACACGTTCCCAATGGATTTACCTTGTATTCAGCTGTTGTTACTCCATAACAGTCTTATGCCAACAAATCACAATTATGATCCTATTCTGCTACATTTATATGGAGAAGAATCTAACATCACGTCATGCCATCAAAGAAAATAAGACTACTTTTGAAATAAGATATTATTTAATGTGATTAGTGTGGCAGAATCTGTCTGTATTAGACTAGACTAATAAATTCCCCATGGTATTTAAATGTGAATGAAGGCTCAAAGTTAGCTGTTTTTATTAACTCTGGCTTACGTGGAATTCACTAGAAGTACTTGGGCTCCAGTCCTGCAAAGAGTTCTGTGCAGGTGGACCTTGAATTCAGTGAGATTCTGGGGCATGCTCACATCAAGTTCATAGTAGAATCAGGGCCTTGATCTGTAACAATATTTCAGCTGAATACGCATGTCTTTAGGAACCACTGGAATTCTCTGGCTCTTAAATATAGGTCTTCACATTGACATTCACAACTGAAATAGAAACTATCTTTGATCTTTCTGTCCAACTGTCTGCATCTGTGGGGGGTGCTGAGATAAAACAGAGATTATTCTCAACAAAAAGGCAATTTTTTTTGCCCTTATATGAAAGGTAATGTATTTAGAAAAACTATGTTCTTTGTATTGCCCTGTCCTTATTCATGGGACCCATGAGAACATATGTCTCTTTCTTTCATGTTTTCTTTTTGGCTCTCTTTCTCACTATCAGTGAGTAGGTGGCTATAGATAATGATGAAAGAGAATTTATTTTTAAAATAGCATGTTGTCAAAACAGCCATCTGGAGTTTTATCACTGATTGTTTTATTGCAAACCCTTATGACACACACAAAAATATCCATTACAATGATAAACTGGTATGGATGTTTATTATCGGCTTAATCCAGTTGGGTTGTAAAAGTTTTAACCCATACAACTCTAGACAGCCCCTCACTCACAAAGCTTAGTCTAGTTATACCTGGCTTAGAATTACTTAGAAACATATTTTACTGAACACGGTACTTCTGAGACAGAGAAGAGGTTTAAATAGATTTTGGAAATATGACAGGGGACAAACTTCATCCTATTCTGTCTATCATAGTACCCATTAGTTCTCTGAAAACATCTATTCAATGACCAGCGGCAGTTAAAAAAGTTCACAGGATGTTAGGAACTATTAGGAAAGGGATAGATAATAAGACAGAAAATATGATAATGCCACTACATAAATCCATGGTACGCCCACAATTTGAATACAGTGTGCAGTTCTGGTAGCCCCATTCAAAAAAGATATATTAGAATTGGAAAAAGTACAGGGAAAGGCAAAAAAAATTATTAGGGGGCTGGAACAGCTTCTATATGATGAGAAATTTAAAAGCCTGGGACTGTTCAGCTTATGAAAGAGATGGCTCGAGGGGATTTGATAGAGGTCTATAAAGTTATGAATGATGTGGAGAAAATGAAGAGGGGAGTTTTTTCACCCTTTCACATAACACAGGAACCAATTAAATTAATAAGCAACAGGTTTAAAACAAACATGAGGAAGCACTTCTTCACACAGTGCACAGTCAGCCTATGGAACTCATTGCCAGGGTAAAGGCCAAAATTATAACTGGTTTCAAAAAAGAATTAGATACATTTATAGAGGGTAGATCTATCAATGGTTATTAGCCAAGATGGTCAGGGATGCAACCCCATGCTCTAGGACCCCCTAAACTTCTGGGACTGGATGACAGGGATGAATCACTTGGTAATTGCCCTGTTTTGTTCATTTCCTCTGATGAGGCTGGCACTGGCCACTGTTGGAAGACAGGATACTGGGTTCGATGGACCATCATTCTAACCCAGTAGAGACATTCTTATGGAACCCAGAAAAAGAATCACACTCCAGGGTTTAATCAAATTGCTATTCTATATCCCATCAACTGGTGACATTCTGTGATTTTATGGTGCTGATATCAATTCTGAAATACTGCAGAATACTGTAATGTTGTAAAGAAAAAACTGTTTTATCTTTTGCAAACATTGAATTAAGAATTTGAATGTTATATACATATAATGATCATGGGGTGTTTTATATATATACAAATTCACCAGGGTTTGCTGCAATTTTTGCTCAAGTTAGGGTAAAGTCAGATTAAGTAGGTGTATGTGTTAAACTGAGCTTGAGTGACATGTCACTGCATTGTTTTCCTTTTGACTGCACAAGGAATTCATAAGTGTGAGCAGCAGATGATCCCTCTCTCAAGCAGCTGCCCAATTACAGAACAAGGGCAGGAAAACTGAGACTATTTTATTGATAAATTGGCATGTTCATGCATGAAGTTCACACAAAATATGTTGGCAACACAGAATAATGTTCAGCTGGGTAATTCCAAATGCATTCTTCTGGTCATTTTTAGGAGGGCAGTGATCACAGCATTAACATAATGAAGGCTTTTTTAGTAGATAAACAAGGAGGAGAACAAGTAGAAATGTCCTTTTTCACATATGTTTCTCTTGAAATGAAGGGTTGGTACTAAGGAACTGGTAGCATACTGTGTGCTTGTTTTCTCCTCCATAAGTTCCCATGGCCTCTTTTATGTATCCAGTGTATTTTTGCTGCCCTCCAGACTGTGGAGTGGGGTTGGGGGTGAGATTAGAGCTCTAAAATATGACCATCCAGATCCTGGTCCTGGCTACAGCTCCTTTTCAACCACTCTGGAGATGCAAAGGGGACAACATGAAGAGGCCTTTACTGGCTTCCTGCATATCAGAAATATCCTGATGTCACAGAGCTAATGTAGTCGTCTCTGCACCATTCTCCTTATAGTCCCAGATCTACAGGTGTGGTCTGGGGAATGAGCGTAGCAGAAGTACTGTTGTGTTCAGATGATTTTCAACTGTGGAACGTCCCCTTAGTATCCACTGCAGCCAGACACAAAGCAGAGCAGCCCTGGGGCTATTCTAACTCATGCTGGGGACCACACTGAACCCAGGGAACCCCATGAATCAGGGGAACACATAAGTGATACATCGGTAACCTTGTCTCTCCAACTAGGATCCTGTGCTGAGTGCTGATAAACTGAACCTAGGACCTGGCCCTAAGCATTTGGTGGGAGTTAGCCGTGTAACTACAGTACATATGCAGTAAAGGGGGATATAAAAAGGAGTCTATAAAATCATGAGTGGTGTAGAGAAAGTAAATAAGGAAGTATCATTTATTCCTTATCATAATACAAGAACTAGGGGTCACCCAATGAAATTAATAGGCAGCAGGTTTAAAACAAATAAAAGGAAGTATTTCTTCACACAATGCACAGTCAACCTGTGGAACTCTGCCAGAGGATGTTGTGAAGGCCAAGGCTATAACAGGGTTCAGAAAAACTAGATAAATTCATGGAGGATAGGTCCATCAATGGCTATTAGCCAGGATGGGCGGGGTGGTGTCCCTAGTCTCTGTTTGCCAGAAGCTGGGAATGGGCACAGGGAATGGATCACTTGATGATTATCTGTTCTGTTCATTCCCTCTGGCGTACCTGGCCTAGGACACTGTTGGAAGACAGGATACTGGGCTAGATGGACTTTTGTTCTGACCCAGTATGTCCATTTCATGTTCTTACATGCTTATTTTGAGAGATACTAATAGATATAGTGTACGAAGACTGATTCTTCCCCTGTTTTGTGAACACATGGAACATATTTAGCATAAATATTTGCAGTATTAAACATATATAATCACTTGGATTTACAAGTTTTGACTGGTGGAATGAGGGTTAAAAATTGGAAAGGAAGTGTCCATAGATATAACTGCCTCAATGATAATCTGTGAACAAAGACAGAAACATGCACACAGCAGTACTCAAGCGAGAAGAATATCTATGTGAAATGCTTTTCAGTAATTATCTTCTGAATAGCTGTGCAAAGTATTACATATAGAAATGGGAAAACATAACTGTGGATTCTTCTGTGATCCTGCAGACAAGGCTGTTCTAGAGATAATCCCTTTAAAAATGCACTTTGGCCTGAGTTTACATGTGCCAGGTTTCTGCTTCACTCATGCTATTCTGCCTTGCCCAGACAGAGGCCAGTCAGTGACTAATACGATTACATGACCACAATCCTTTTAACAGGAAATGGCTTAGAAACCTGCAATTGGATTTGAACCCATAATCCTCTGAAAGCAAAGGTGGCTTTTCAAATCCTGAAGCCCAACTAATGTGACTAACATTTCATATCACTGGAAAAATGAGGCACATGTCCAATGCAAAAGCTGTTTTTATTTTTCTTAGAAGGCTTTAATACATTTAAGTGCATGTCCGTGTGGAGTAAACTAAGGCAGTTTCCCCCTCAGGCTTTTCTCTAGAAAAAAAATCCATTTGGATGCAGTGTGCATCTCTTGATTAGTACAATAACTGCTATAAATGGGCTGTGTTCCTGAGACTCTGTACTATAGTGCATTGCACTTGTATTAGAAAGTAGCCACAAGCAAAGGATGTCAATGAACATAATTTGCTTCTCCCTGAAAGTGCCTTTACGACATAGCAATGTCTGCATTATAGGGATCTGGAAATTGCTTATTAACTATAGATGAAGATTTGAAGTATTAGATCCTATTACCAGAACTAACTCCATAGCTCAGATACATTATACAGCAGGACAATTTGATAGAATGTCATTATCCCTGTAATTTTAATTACCTACATTTAATTCAGGATTTGTTTGTGCTATTTTAGGTGAAAATTCCCAGCACTGGGGTTGCTATCCACAATTTTACTCAATATCATATGTTCAGACAAAAAAAAAGAAGTAAACAACAGAAGAATTTTTATTAGTCATTAGATATTCCATTGCACTTTACTCAATACTAGGGCTGTTCATCCGAACTGGAATTTAGCCAAGACATAGGATTATTTTTTACATTTTGTCTATTCAAATCCCCTCTGCGTTCTCAATGGTTATGGTATTCTTTACTTCTTGGCCTAGATTTTTATGTAGTGTGGCTTTTTACTGTATTAGATCTGCCATATTCTCTGCCAAGGTGGCTGAATTTCAGTGGTGTAGGAAGTGATTCTTGTAGTGTATAGGGAGCTTTGAGTGCCTATGAAAATCCCCACAAAAAATCTATATTGTGATTTGGACTATACATCACACAAAGAAGTAAGATCTTCTCATACAATACCCAAATATTGGGTTCAGGGATGCAGAAATAAGCAAGTGTTATATGCCCGCTTACTCGCCACAACACGCCAGAGCAGGTCAGGGGATGGAAGGACACAAGGAATGACTGGACCCTTGGCTCTGCCTCAGTGGATTGGCCTATGCCAGCAGCAAATTATCGCTTCCTGAGCAAGGAGGAAGTTGGCTGGACTTGTGCTTCACAGAGGTGTCTCTGAGGCACAATGCCTCTCAGGGATGTTTCTGGGGTAGAGTAGTTCACACCCAACCCATTTTATAGGACTGACTAAAAGCACAACATACCCTGAAATGATGGCAAAAAGAAAGGTGCTCAACAACAGTAAGATAAATGTGTAAAGCCTGTACCTTACTTAGCAAGCAGTGTTATTGATTTCAGTGGGACTGCTCACAGTGCAAGCTACTAGTCAACATGAGTAAGGGTGGTGGAATCAGGCCCTAAACAATAGATCATGAAGTGCTCACTGCTTTTATTACCCCAAAGCTTAAAAGGGAGCTCTGGCAGTCATGCAGGAGGGAAAGTGAAGGAGAGCATGGCTGTGAAAACACATCTAGGCTATAGCTGCTGAGGCAGAGTGATCTACAGAGGAAAGACTGGAACTGTGAGTGAAAATTGATTGGAATCTGGCACGCTCCCTGACTAGGGGAAACAAGAGCTTTCAGAGACAGCTGGGAAACCCCTCATCCCCAGTAATTCAGGCTCTGAATTACTGAGATTGTGTAAGGAGAAGGTTGGGGCCGCATCCGAAGCTGGAGAGAAAACAGGAAAGGTAGGAAGCAGCCCAAGGGAGGCAACCAGAAGGGAATGAGCCAACCTTCGCCTCTTTCCCCTTGGGCCCTGGGCCAGGAGCTGGTGGAGGGAGATGTCCTGGTCCTCCTAATCTTCCCTCTTCCCCCAGCTGCCTAAGAGATCCTGGACTCTGGGGGAGTGGGGTGATGAACTGTGAATTGGCTTCCAGGCCCAGGACTGCCTGTGAGAGCTGTTCCAAGACTCGGATAGGCTATTTGTTCATGGTCCGACCACTAGGCATGCTGGCCCCCAAGCAAAGCCTGCTACAATCCCCCTGTGCAAATGACAGCTACTGCACCCAGGCTGGAATTCACTCTGGGGAAAAGCAAGAAGTGTTTTTTCACCTTCAGGGGTTTCTGTAGAGGAAGTAGCTTTAATCTCTACTGACGGATTCAGAGGAGCCCTAATGGTGAAGACTGCTTACGGAATGCAGTTAACCCACCTGGGATAGGATGCTGCCTCGATACCACAGTAACGGCTACTACAGCAGCTAGATTCCAGGACTATTCTTCTTGGGGGCCTGCTTTGCCTGCATGCAGATCTCCCTTTAGAGGAAAAATTGAAGTCAACATGACTGTAACTTTCTTCCATGTGGACTTACCACCACTGAGGCCCCACTGCCAGGATCTGCCTTAGCTGTATCCAGCATAGATACTATAGTGCCGGTGTCTGACAACTGTTCCATTTTATGCATGTTTTCCAAAGTTCCTCATTTAGTTTCCATTTCCTTTTTCTCTTAAATATTGTTAAACATTCAGGGTTTTAACTTTATTTTATATAAACTTTTAAAAGTGAATTTAGTGTTGGTAAAAGGTGCTAGATTGCTAGCACTGGAAGATGAAGTCCTTGCTTTCTTTCTCTTAAATAATGTATTAGTCAATGCTTTTACAGTTCTTGCAAAATGAAAAACACTATACAAACACATACATGAAAATGTAAAGTGCTAAGTAAAGCATCCCTGCACTGCCTAGTTTGTGGATCTGAGCCATTTTGTTGTGTACCAGATCAATCCTTTTTACTCAGCAAAAGAGGAAGTCAGTTGGAAAAGTATTTTGTTGCCTTGTGACTGAAGTTCAATGATTTTTCCAAACCTCAGACCATGTTCATGAAAGGCTGGCAAACATGGACTATTTTTCACGCAGCTGGGAAGCTAGCGAACCTCCAACAGATTTCCCTTGCTAATCACGTTAACAGCTTTCCCTTCCTCTCAAAAAGTCCCTGGATTTGCCATGTAGGCAGATGATGAGAAGTGGGGGTCTTATGACTTGTGATGAGTGGGGGCCAGTAGAGAAGGGACGGATGACTTTTGGGGATGGGAGTAATAATGAATCTCCAAAGCAATTTGAAAGAGTTATTTTATATCCAGAGTAATGACTTTGTCACTTCTGCACTGAGCCAGATTCAAACTGTGACCTAGCAGCAAAAGACACTGCATGTTATCCTCTGCCCCTCTTGTTCGCTCTTTTTAATTTTCAAAGAAAACTAGTGATAGAGTGTCCTGCTCCCTTTCCTTGGGCTTTTAAAAACCCTTTCTCAGAAGACTTTACTGCACAAGGCGATGGTGGCCCAACTGGACAGAGAAGGTTCCCGTGAACTTTGGGCAGGAGAGGAAAGGAATACTTCCCTGCTTCTGTCCAGTGCACTTTGCCTGGACCTTTTAAACTACAGTATGTCAGCAGAGTAGCAAGGCTGGCTATTTCCTCTTTTACTGTTAATTATTCTTTTTATTTTTAACTTATTTTAAGACCATTAACATGACAGCTGACTTTCTCTTCTTTGTAATTGGGTTATATGATTGCAAAGTCTTCTATGTACATTGTAGTTTTCCTTTCAAGGGCTTTCTTAACTACTTGCTTCTATTTATATTTCTCCTACCACAAAGCTAATGTCACCCAGACGTACTTCTGTTCTTTCTTATAAGAAATGTGAACTCTGCTATTTATGGAGAGGGGTTGTGGAACATTTGCGCTGACTAATTACTTTCATTTCTTTAATGTTGTCTTCAATCACACTTCCTTTTCTTTGCATTAACCCCTTAGTGCCAGAGCCCTCAAAAAATCTTTCTAGTTAAGCCAGAATGTATCAGTGCTGACAGCTTCTTTACAATAGGCAAAGACTGGAGTTTATTTCATTGTTACTGATGCAAGAAACTTCCATACTCTCTTGATATGGCTACATGGAAAGATAAGCAGTGACTGGTCACATGCTTTCCTCTTTAGTTCCCAATTTGAGCAACAGCATCAAAGAGACATTTATTTCCCAGCACCCCTAAAGAGCTAATATTAGGGTTTCTATTCTTAAAGGGGCTCCTATTCAAATCAATAGGTGGTACAGTGTAAATACTGATGCTTAGCAGAGAACTTAACTTCAGTTAACAGCATACAAAAGTATCTAATATGTCTTTCTTCCGATATGCTAGTCTTTCTGGGTTTGAATCAGAGCCGTAACATCATAGCTAGGTTGGACGTACAGAACAAGTTAACCTTTCCCCCTCCCCTTGTACCCTGTCCATGGGCTACCCACAAGTGCAGTCTTGAGCATAAGAACTGTTTCAGGCACTGATTCCCCAAAGGCAGAAAAATGGGGAGGGATTCATAGATTCATAGATACTAAGGTCAGAAGGGACCATTATGATCATCTAGTCTGACCTCCTGCACAACACAGGCCACAGAATCTCACCCACCCACTCCTGCGAAAAACCTCTCACCTATGTCTGAGCTATTGAAGTCCTCAAATTGTGGTTTAAAGACTTCAAGAAGCAGAGAATCCTCCAGCAAGTGATAAAAAACACGAGCATGGCCATGCCCTCCTTTGCTTTGCCAGAAGAGCTGGGCTGGCAAAGAGTTGGAGGCAGTGCACTCTGTTCTTTCCAAGGGTGCAGCAGTGGTGACTGTGACCCATACTACCCAGTTAGGCACAATGCCTCCTATTCATTACTAGTATTATTACTATTTGTTTTGTATTTGTACCATGCCCACAAACATAGAGTAAAGCACAGTTCCTGATTTCACAGAGCTTACAGTCCAGAACAGCTACCCAGCTAATACATCTCTGTCCCTTTTCACTTGCAGCTGGTGGATCAGGATTTAGTCCTCTCTCAATATTTTAACCCCTATCTATTAAACATTATCTAAGGATGTTACATTTCTGGGGCAGGCTCGTACAAAAAGACATTCCATTGATTGTTTAAATTAATAGTGTGTCATTCTAGAAACTAAGCAACCTTATTCAAATGGATAGCTACAGATTGATACAGACCCCGAGTCAGAACCAGCCCAGAAAATCAGTGTGCCTGAAAATCATTACCATCCAACAAGTCTTTAGGGGCCTAGATAAAATGAGTTGGTTGTCTCAGTTCAGCTCCTAATGGATACATGTCCACATCCCATAACAACTTCCTGAATCGGCAATCTTTTGTACTCCTATTAGTGTCAGCAGTGAGGCCAGAGACTGAATGGCCTCATGGCTAAATTACCCTTCTCTAGGGACTCCAAGATGACTAAAATAAAGGTGTTTTAGCTGCAGTATCATTAGAAGAGGAGATTAAGTGAGCTGTAGCTCACGAAAGCTTATGCTCAAATAAATTTGTTAGTCTCTAAGGTGCCACAAGTACTCCTGTTCTTTTTGCGAATACAGACTAACATGGTTGCTACTCTGAAACCTGTCATTATATTTTTGTGTAATTTGCCAGTTGTACAGCTGAGGCCGTTTATACAGTAATATAATTCTGTATTGTATAATGTGGAGAAAAGTTATAACTTCATACCAAGAGTATTTTTAATAACCACAAGTGGTCAGGGTCTCGGTTTTATGTCTCATATAGAAACAGCAGGCCAGATCTGGGGAGGCAGTGTGGTTTAGTGGATAATGCACTGGACTCTAAATCAAGAGACTAGGATTCTATTCCTGGTTTTGCCACTGACCTGTTGTGGACACACACTTCATTTCTCTGTGACTCTCTTGCCCTACCAACCTTTCTCTGTCTTGTCTATCTAGACTGTAAGCTCTTTGGAGCAGGGAGAGTCTCTGATATATATATATAGCTTATGCATTGGGGGCCTCTAAGTCCTACTGTAATAAAATACAAATAATAGGCAGAAATAGGGAAGCTTGTACCACTCCATCACTACGAAATTGTTCTAAAGCATAGTGTAACTGCCACTGTTACTGCCACTGCCATTGTTCTAAAGCATAGTGTAACTGCAGGGGGGATGCTTGGGTGTCATGAAGCATGTTAGAGCAGCTTTCAGGGGCTGGACTGGCACATAGGGGCCCCAGGATTAGAGGCAGTGCAGAGGTAACTACACAGCTGAATTGAGTGCTCTTTGGCCACAACTGTGGATCTGGCCCAGCACCTCTGGCACGGCTGAGCAAAATTCCAAGCTTGTGCATCTAACATTAGGTACATAAATCCACACATAGACGCCTTAGTATAAGTGGCCTGATTTTCAGTTGACAAGTACTCAAAGTTTCATTGCCCCCAAGTGCCTTGGATTTCATCATTACGGTTCTGGTGGAGAGGAGTTTTTCAGAACACTATGCAGTGTCTCTGAAAAGTACAGAAGTGCCAGGAGCATGCTAATAATTATCCGTAAATGGCCTAATGTCATTATGACCTAGTAGACCCTTGCCAAGGGCAGTGAATGCCAAAAATATTCTATGTACATCCCTAAACCCTGTCACCAGGGCCTGTGTATAATATGATTATGAAGCTGGGTAAATTGCTGCAGAACTTAGACTATTTTTAAATTGCTGCAGAATTGTTTTCCAGAATCAAAGCTTACATTGAAAAGTCTCTAGCCCTTACAGTTGTAAAGATATGCTTCAAAACAGAGTGTAAACTGATGCAGTGATGTCTGCCTGAGTCTGCAGACAATATGGGACAGTGGCTCGGAGAGCTGTAAATTGCCCCATCTCTCTTAGTGGAATATTATTGCTTAAGTCTGATAATTTAAATGTCACCATTAACTATTTCACTACTGATCATTTTAGCAGAAACTTCCACAATCTCTGGATGTAGTTGCATCTGTTGGGATAGGGTGCAGCAGGCCAACTAGTTGCTGTCAAGGGTGGCTGAGATAGGAATCAAGACATTCAACTCTCTTCCCCACAGATTTAAAGTCACCCCCTGCCTAGCCAAAAAAAAAGGAAGGGAATAAGGAGATGCATCCCCTCCCCAGTACCAAAACATTCAGACTGCCTTCTGGGTGCTGAAAACCCAACTTTCTGGGTGTCCAAAGCCCTTGCTCCTGCACAGCTATCAAGCCTCCAATTTTTTTGTAACAACATCTATAAGGACTATATGTTGTTGATACTGCTCCCTACTGAGAATCGAATGTTGGCAGGGACTGTAAAATGCATTGAATTTAATATCAAAATAAAGAAATAACAGAAACTCATTGGGCTGGGTAATGAGGGAGAAAGAAGTTGGGGAGTCCAAGCCATTTAATTCTGGTGTCCCTTCCACTTGGTTTAAATCTGAGGTGGTGAATAGGACACGGAACCGGCCTATTTTTTCAATGCTGCCTGTACAGAATTGCTGGCACTTAATCTACTTGAATGGGATGTGATGACCACTGTTCCACTGTGGCAGGTCCAAAGCAGGACTTTCTCTTGGTCTTTCCCCACACCTCCAAAAGGCTCTGCCCGTCAGTGCAGGCCTCAGTATGCTATTCAGTGAAGGTGTGGCTCATGAGTTTAATGTCATGGTAATTGTCACAGTATTGTATGTGTCCTTTTCTCTTAAATATTGGTACAAATGTCCAAATGCCTTTATCAAGGCATCTTCTCAGTCCTCATGATGAAATTAAATAATTGTGTCAATAAAGTCATGCCTACTTTCCCAGGCATTTCCATACTTTTTCTGGTGTACCATTGGGGCAGAGAACTTGCTTATTTTTTATGTTGTTTTATACTTGTGCAACTTCTTCTAGGACTGGTACCATCAAAACACTGGTTTTGTTTCAGTGTACAGCATGGTTCTCTTAGATTGTCTTCATTCATAAACCTTTCAAAATAGCTTCTCCACTGTTTCTTAATCTGGTTCTTGTGGATTAACGTATTTCCACTTCTATCTTTAACTACTTTTATCTCACATGTCTTTAGTTCTCTAATCATGGGTCTTTGCCAGTTTATATATTTTTTCTCACCGTCTTTCACTTCAAGACAGGCATATAAGCCTTCCATGGCTTTATCCTTAGCAGCTGCCCCCTCTTTCTTTGCTATCTTTTGGCTTTTTTTTTAAAATATATTCCTGAAAATTCTACTATTGGAATGTCACCTGTCCAAGTTTAAAAGATGTTTTTCTTTTCCTTCAACCCCCATAAACGTTCTCATTTCACCACCAGACTCTTGCTTTTGTTCAACCAAGCAGGCTATTTGTACATTCTAAAATTTTGCTTGCAATATGATTCCATCATTGATTTGTATTTTCTCTTAACCCTTCTAAAGAGATCTTCTCCCACACTTACTTTTTGGACCTCTGCTAATTTCACTGAGTTTCCACCACTTGGTTTTCTGTTCAGCTTTGGGCAATTTTCTTCTGAAAATTTATGTACCATCCTTACTTTTTACACATTCATATTTTGCAGTATGTATAACCTGTAGTGTGAAACTTCACTGTATTCTGAACATTGGCAACTTTGGGTGTGGTTCTGCAATCTTCATGCACAATGAGTGGCACTTCCTTTGCAATCCTGCAACAGAAGAGTTGGAGGAAATGGCTTAATACCTGGTGTAGTGGGGCAGCTGCCCCACTCCAGTAGAACAGAGGTAAAAACAGCCCTGGAGAGAGCTGTGGCTGAGATAAAAGGAGTGAAAGTAGCTGAGGGAGTAGCTGACCACAGGTGTGGCCAGCTCAGTCAGGGCCCAGCTGGCCCTGATAAGAATGCTGGGGGGCCAGGAGATGGCGGAGTCTCACTCTAGCCCTGGAGTGGGAAGTGCCAGTTGTCTGGAAGCAAGGTACCTGAAGCACAGCAGTACTGGGGAAGGGCAAAGGGAGCTGGGGCACTTCAGCCTTGTAAACCCCCAGGCTGCAGACCTTGTTGAATGCCTGCAAAAGGTACTGGAGCTGCAGAGGGGCATCTCGGGGATAGGCAAAGGCAGCAGGACCTACCCCCTTGCCAATGATGAATGGCCATTATAGACTGCAGTCTGCCCCAGAGAACAGGGGCTTGATGATGACTGGCAGTAGCCACTGAGGCAAGGTGGGCTTAGAGGGTTGGGGGTTCCCCTGGGAGGGGAGACCGAGACTGTGGGGTACTGTGGTGGGGCAGAACCCTGAGGTAAAGGGCACTGGGGTCCAGGAGGGACACGGGGGTTCAATGCAGGCGAGACACCGGCCAGCAGAGGGTGCGCCGAGGCTGGAAAAGAGCTAATTCCCAGACAACCAGCAGGAGGCGCCGCACCGGTGAGTCTTTGAATTGCTACACCTGCCACTCCAGGTGAGGGAAGGGAAATGCTTCTTAAAGGAGCAGGTTCTTAAGGCGATAGCAACTGTTGTGTGGCAGCAGCAGCACTCCCAGAGGACAGGAAGTTTGCTAACGGAAGAGGAGGAGGATGCCACCTGAGAGAGATTATCCTTACATCCCCTCCAAAGTCCAGTTCTCTTCTTCCAGGGTCTGCTTTTCATTGACTGGGGCCTTCATTCCTTATGCCTGGACCCAGGCCCTGCTTTCCTCAACAGCAAGCCTATGGAAGGAGGTCAGCTCATGAAAGTCTTCAGGAAAGGAAAGTAGGTGTTCTCACGCCACAGATGCTGAATTTTTCATTCCACAAGACCACTAGCTGCTCTCTCTCTTGCTGTCCCTCTGCCTTGAGCAGATATTGATCTCCTAGGCATGACACCAAAACAGTCTGATGAGAAACAGCTTCTGTTATTAGAGCCTGAAGCTAGACCCTACAATGGAACTACAGATAATCCCAGAGAGCCAAGGTGTCCACCCAATCTTCATGAATACCTCAGCTCGCTTGCCTCTCACAGGAGGTCACAGGTGGCAGAGTTCTTGCTCCCTGCAATTTCTTGAGCCTTCCAAATGGGAAGAAGGGAGTGCTGCAATGTCTTCCTTCCTCTTCTCTCCTGATCTTCTATCTCTCTTCTGCCCCTTCATTCCTCCTCCATTCTCTCCCTCTCATCAACCCTGTCTTACAAACATTGCAAGCACACTTCTAAGATGGCAACTGCACTGCTTCCAATTTCACCCCAAATTCTTTCATTTCTTCATTAAATACATTTTGACTAAGGGCCTGAAATTCCCTTTTTGCAAATATTCAGATGCCCGAATTCTCACTCCCATAAATGTCTGGGATCAAGACGATATAAAGGCTGGTGAGCACAGCTAAATCAAAACTTGCTTAGAATTCATTAAATGTTTATGGGGGAAAAATTTCCACTATTATCCTGGTTGCAGTAAAGATATTGAAGATTCATATCCTGAAAGGTGACCAATACGAATGCTCTCAGCAAATGGGACAGCAGCAAAGAAAACTGTAAAGATCAATATATATCAAGCAATGAGACAAGACGACTCTGCCACACAAGCATTTATGGCTTTCTTGAAAGAGCTTTACTGTAGAGTGTTTTGGAATGAGGTAGAAGGGAGGGGGGAGCTAACACTATTTAGCATTTAGAGAAAAAATGTTCTCATTTCAGAATACCCAAGAGGCCATGCACTTTATAAAGAAAATGCAAACGCTGAGAGAACAGAAAATATATCATACAGATGAAAACTGTCTAGAGCCATGGATCAAGGAATGCTTGTAGATATACTCACAAAAGGATGAAAAATACATGTGTTAAGCTACTAGGAGAACTGGGATGTAGGAACCAAGATATGATAAAAACGGGATTAGAGAATGAATTTTTAAAAGTGAATTTTGATATTCAAGATATACAAAAACTAGTATAGCTGATGAGACCCATGCCCAATCTCATTCATACTTCCCCAGACCATGTCTGGGAGAACTTAAACCCAAAGTCAACAAAGTATATAGAATGTATATTACAGAACACACACACACACACACACAATTTTACAAGAATATTAAGGTTGCAAAGCCAAGGACTCAAAAGTTAGGAAACTGCCAGAATTTAGCTTTCCTGTGCCTCTACATTTCCTAACATTGAATGGTTGACTTTGCAACCACACTGTTCTTTTAATGGTGTGTGTGTGCGTGTGTGTGTTGGTTAAGTTTTCTCAGGTTTATCTAAAAAGCAAACTGAAAAAAACCCAGAAATTCTAACATCTGACACCCACACCGGTCATCAGCCGGGCTGGAATCTTTAGTTCCACATCCAGATTTCTGACATTTGAGTTAACAGAGTAACTGATAACAATAGTTTGTTGTCATCCTCCATGTGGACAAGGACTAGAGGAAGGTGAGACACATTTTGTCAGTGGACATCACAGATATTTGCTGACAGCCAAAGAATGCTCAGACTCATTAATCTTGTGTTCCATTCCAGACTCTGGAGGGGAATGTGCTCTAGAAATCATAGACCCTTCCGACCCAACCTCTCCAAACTGTCCCTGTCATGTCTCTTCTTTACTCCTAGCTTTTTGTCCCAGTCTCATTCTCAACTACCCAGATTCAGGCTCCCTTCTCAGGCTCCTCATTTAGTTCATCTCCTCCCATTCTGTTCCTGGCTGCTTGTCCAAAGGCATATCTATATTGTATTGGCGGTCTGCTATTTCCACACAAGAAAAAACAAAAACTGACATGAAGATCAAAGGATGGTTTCACCCCCAGAACGGCTTGATCATGATGCCAATTGCTGGTGCTGGAGAAGATCATTATTGGAGGCCATAATATATATGAGTGCAGATGTTGAACGTGACCACAATCTTGTTGTTGGGACAATCAAAGTACAATTAAAAAATGCAACACTACACAAGGCATAGGAGATGTCCAATACTAGGAAATTAGTAAATCTGGCAGTGAGGCTGAACGTAGCAACAGATCAGAAGAGTCAAAGATACTGATGGATGACATAGGAGAACAATGGCAGTTTTTCAAAAAAGCAAATATAGATGCAGCCAGGAATATTGTGGAGGTGAGAAGACCTAAGAAAGAAGAATGGCTCCAGCCAAGTGCATGGAAGCTTGCTGAAAAAGAGGAAAGAATTAAAGAAGGGAGCTCAGCAAGAATGAGACAGCAGTAAAGAGCTATTCTGTAAAGACAAAGACAAGAAAGTTAAAAGATTAGCTAAAAGAGAGAAGAGAATGGATGGGAAATAATGCAAAAGAACCTGAGGCAGCATTTAAGAAAGGGCATTCTAAAAAACTTTTTTTGATATTTAAACAACTGACATCACAATTCTCAAACAATTGTTTCATGGTACAGTCTGTGTTTCAATTTTAACCACAAAGGAAGGACAGATAGCCTGTTCAATAGATCATTTTCCAAGCTGTGTTCAACCAGCTAGAATCACTAACACTCATATTGACAGATGCTGTTCCTAGAAGGACTGCTGAGATCAGATGAGGTCCACCTATTAAGGAAGGGGAAGAGTATCTTCATATACAGACTGGCTAATCTAGCAAGGTGGGCTTTAAACTAGGTTTAGCAGGAAACAAAAGTCCACAGGTAAATCCAGAACATGGAAGTCTGGGTGAAGGTCAAAATCTAGGGGGAACATAGCAGGGATAAAGCAGACACAAGAGGGAATATACAAGGGAAATGTAATGAACATCTTGTTTATATACTAATGCAAGATGTATGGTGAACAAACAGGAAGAACTAGATATAAGAGTGAATCATGTCAATTATGACATAATTAGCATCACAGAGATTTGGTGGGATAGATCACATAACTGAAATATTGATATAGAAAGGTAGTGTTTATTCAGGAAGGACAGGAAGAGGAAAAAAGAAAGGAAGTGTTGTGTTGTATATCAAAGATGTATACACTTGCGCTGAAGTTGATATAGAAGTGAGAGGCAGACCTATTTAAAGTCCCTGGGTAAGGATAAAAGGGGTAAAAAACCCCAAAGATTATGTCATATTAGAGGTCTACTATAGATCATCTCACCAGGAAGAAGCGGTGGATGAGGTATTTTGTAAACTAACAAAGTCATCCAAAGCACAGGAGTTGGTGGTGATGGGGGATTCAACTACTCTGACATCTGATGGGAAAATAATACAACAGGGCACAGATTATCCAACAAGTTCTTGGAATGCACTGGAGACAAGTTTTTTATTACAGAAAGTGAGGAAAGTGACTATGAGAGAGGCTGTTCTATATTTGACGCTGACAGATAAGGAAGTACTGATTGAGAATTTGAAAGTGGAAGGCAGGTTGGGTGAAAGTGATCATGAAATGATAGAGTTCATATTTCTTAGGAATGGTAGGAGGGAAAATAGCAAAATAAAGATAATGGATATCAAGAAGGCAGACTTAGCAAACTCAGGGAATTGGTAGGTAAGATCCCATGGGAAGCAAGTGTAAGGGAAAAAAAGAGATCAGGAGAGTTGGCGGTTTTTTAAAGAGACATTAAGGTCATGAGCAAACGATCTCAATCCATAGGAAATATGGTAAGAGAATACCATGAAATCAGGTGGTCTCTTAACCAGGAAATCTTCAATGACCAGAAATTAAAACAAAAAAGTCATACAAAAAGTGGAAATTAGGTCAAATTATGAAGGAAGAATATATTTTTTTAAAAAGACAAAGGCAAGTCGGGACAAAGTTAGAAAGGCTAAGGCACAAAACAAGATTAAACTATCCAGGGACATAAAGGGTAACAAGGAACCATTTTACAAATAAGTTAAAAGCAATAGGAAGATCAAAAACAGGGTAGGTCCATTACTCGATGAGGAGAGAAAGACAGTAACAGAAAATGCAGCAATGGCCAAAGTGTTAAATGCCTTTTGTGTTTGTTTTAATCAAAAAGGTCATCAGTGATCAGACAAATCACATAGTGAACATCAGTGTAAATGGGGTAGGACCTGAAGATAAAATAGAGAAAGCACAATTTAAGAATTACTTAAATGAGCTAGATGTCTTCAATTCGGCAGGGCCTGATGAAATATGTCCTAGAATACTTAAGGGACTGGCTGAGAGATTTATTCAGCCATTAGTGATTATCTTTGACAACTCATGGAGGAGATCCCAGACAAATGGAAAAGGACAAACATAGTTCCAATCTATAAAAAGGCAAATAAGGACAACCCAGGGAATTATAGACCAGTCAGCTTAACTTCAGTACTTGGAAAGATAATGGAGCATATAATCAAGCAATCAATTTGTAAGCACCCACAAGGTAAAGTAATAAGTATCAGCTGACAGGGGCTGGTTCAGAATTGTTTGGGAAAAGGAGATCTGTCCTGAAGACTGGAGAAAAGGTGTTATCTACAAAATTCCCAAGCAGGGGGGGCAGCTTATTTGTCATAGGATGGTCACCTCTCTCCAGTTATCTGTACCTGGACAGGTGTTTTTCATTATCATTTTGAATAGGAGGGAAACTGCTGTTGACAGAGTACTCAGGGAAGAACTAGCTGGATTTCAATCTGGTGGTGTTCTGACCAGATTTTCACCTTGAAAAGACTTACTGGCAGAGGCACAGACTACCAGCAGAAGATTTCTTTTCAATGTCCATGATTCTTTGATTATTTGGCAGAGTCCACAGAGAAGCCTCCTGGAAGAGCTTGAGACACTGTGGAATTCCAGCAGAGATTGCTAATTTGATAATAGCTGGGTATGACGAGTCTATGTGCTGTGTCAGGACCAAGAGCAGAGACCTGGAATAGTTTAAGATTGTTAGTGGCATAGTTAGAGGAGAGGAAAGTGATCAGGAACAGTCAGCATGGATTCACCAAGGGCAAGAGATGCCTGACTAATCTAATTGCCTTCTATGATGAGATAACTGGCTCTGTGGATGAGGGGAAAGAGGTGGACATGACTTGATTTTAGCAAAGCTTTTGATATGGTCTTCCACAGTACTCTTGCCAGCAAGTTAAAGAAGTATGGGCTGGATGAATGGACAATAAGGTGGATAGAAAGCTGGCTAGATCATCGGGCTCAATGGGTAGTGATCAATGGCTTGATGTCTAGTTCGCAGCCGGTATCAAGCGGAGTGCCCCAAGGGTTGGTTCTGGGGACACTTTTGTTCAATATCTTCATCAACAATCTGGAGGATGGTGTGGATTACACCCTCAGCAAGTTTGCAGATGACACTAAACTGGGAGGAGTGGTAGATACACTGGAAGGTAGGGATAGGATACAGAGGAACCTAGACAAATTAGAGGATTGGGCCAAAAGAAATCTGATGAGGTTCAACAAGGACAAGTGCAGAGTTCTGCACTTAGGACGGAAGAATCCCATGCACTGCTACAGAATACAGACCGAGCGGCTAGGCAGCAGTTCTGCAGAAAAGGACCTAGGGGTTACAGTGGATGAGAAGCTAGATATGAGTCAACAGTGTGCCCTTATTTCCAAGAAGGCTAATGGCATTTTGGGCTGCATAAGTAGGAGCATTGCCAGCGGATCAAGGGATGTGATCGTTCCCCTCTATTCAACATTGGTGAGGCCTCATCTGGAGTAGTGTGTCCAGTTTTGGGCCCCACACTACAAAAAGGACGTGGAAAAATTGGAGAGTCCAGCGAAGGGCAACAAAAATGATTAGGGGACTGGAGCACATGACTTATGAGCAGAAGCTGAGGCAACTGGGATTATTTAGTCTGCAGAAGAGAAGAATGAGGGGGGATTTGATAGCTGCCTTCAACTACTTGAAAAGGAGTTCCAAAGAGGATGGATCTAGACTGTTCTCAGTGGTACCAGATGACAGAACAAGGAGTAATGGTCTCAAGTTGCAGTGGGGGAGGTTTAGGATGGATATTAGGAAAAACTTTTCCACTAGGAGGGTGATGAAGCACTGGAAAGTGTTACCTAAGTAGGTGGTGGAATCTCCTTCCTTAGAGTTTTTAAGGTCAGGCTTGACAAAGCCCTGGCTGGGATGATTTAGTTGGGGATTGGTCCTGCTTTGAGCAGGGGGTTGAATTAGATGACCTCCTGATGTCTCTTCCAATCCTGATACTCTGATTCTTATGAACAGCAAGAAATGGAGGCTGGCATAATGGATGGCATGGAGTTCCAGAAGATTTATATGTAGGCTTTTCTTGGTCATGGACCATAGTCTTTGGGCTGTGTGGTGTCGCACGTGTGCTCCTCAGCAATGAGAGAGGTGTCGGTTGTGACAATCTTTGATGGCGGGTCCAGTATGAATGGCATCCCTGAGCACAAATTGTGGGTTGGAGTCCATCAGGTCAGTGTGTCCTTTACCTTGGGAGGTTTCAGAGTAGCAGCCGTGTTAGTCTGTATCTGCAAAAAGAAAAGGAGTACTTGTGGCACCTTAGAGACGAACAAATTTATTTGAGCATAAGCTTTCGTGAGCTACAGCTCACTTCATCGGATAAGTTCAAACTGTGTTTGTTTGGTCTGTACCCAGTTGCTAACCAGCCTTGGAGGCAGCGTATATGTAGGTGTGCGTGTCTGACCACATATGTGCACGCTGCCATGTGGCCTAATAGTTGCAGGAATTCATGGGCTGCGACTTGTGACCTGTTCTGTAGCATGGATATGAGTGCTTTTATAGTTTCGAATCTGTCTCATGGGAGTGATATCTTTGCAGCAATGGAATCAAGGTAAGCGCCTATAAATCCCAGCTGTTGAGTCAGTTGTGTGGTTGATTTTCTTTATGTTTAATTGCAGACCGTTGTAGTCTGTGTAGAGTGGATGGCATCTGGACGAGTGGGTAACTTCAGGAGGCAATCGACCAGGTAAGGAAATATTATTATTCCTTGTTTTATCAGAGGTGCCGTTACCACTGTGAGGATCTTGGAGAAGACTGGTGTTAGGGGGCTTATCCCTTCACCCACTTACTTCCCTGGTCCTTCTCGCATGAATAGAGAGCAACAATACCCAAGTCCAAAGGTGCAAACAATTCGATGTTTATTGCGGTGAACTTCCAGCAAGCATGATTCCAGTTTCCTTCCTTAGTGTCCCCCTTCCCAGCTCTGACACCACAGAGGCTTACCTGTGTCCCTGTTCCCATTTCCCCCTTTAGCAAAACATGATTCCAATTTCCCCACCCCCATTTCCTGTTCCAATTTCCCCCACCCACACACCCACCCACTTCCTGATTGACTGCAGACTATATAGTAAAACTTGAGTACTGCTTAGCTATACCTTAACCAATCATTTTCCTGAAATTTAACTAACCAATCCTAACATATCGTAACGTGATTATTTAACCAATTATATCCCACCACCTTAATTAGTTTACACCCAGCAAAATTAATTATACAGCAGACAGAAACAATCACAGAACCAGACAGAGATTATGCAGACAAACAATAGGGAAATGGGGACTACAGTGATAGAACAAACACAGAAATGAGGATTTCACATCCCAGCTATTGATAGGTGAGTTTTTGCCAGACAAGATGCTATCAAACTAAGTTTCCTTTTACATCTTTTAGGCACTTCCCTTTCTCTGGAGGCAATGGGCATTATCAGGGCAGAATTGTGTTCCTAACAGCCCAATAGCACCTTATTTCAATGTGACTAGGTTGGAATGTGAAGATGTGACTGTACACTTCCCAGTTTATGGCTACCTCTGTTGCTTAGCCAAAGGCCTTAGCCTAAGCACAGGGCCTCAGACTGTCACAGTAAGAGAAGGACCTTACACCGGCAGACAGTGATTTTGATTCTTTCTTTTATACCTCTATAACTAGCCAAGTGATAAGAATACACCTAAATTCTTAAAGTATAGGCCTTTACAGACAGGCCTGAATATCTATATCCTAACAACTGGTGGTGCTTTTGACAGGCCGAAAGGGATCTTGAACTGATAGTGGGTTGTGCGCAAGGCAAATCTGAGGAAATGCCTGTGTGCAGGGTATATCGTCACGTGAAAATAAGCATCTTGGAGGTCGAGGGCTGAAAACGAGTCCCCCTGTTCTAGCACTGGTATTATTGTTGCTAAGGTGACCACCTTGAACCTTTGTTTTTTTATGAACTTGTTTGATCACCAGAGGTTGAGGATAGCTGAGAGGCTAACAGAGGGAATTTGCCTGGGAGTTCGCCTGGGGAGAGCCCACTGATACTTATATCTTGCAGGCTTCTCTGAGTAGTTACTACAACTCCTGAGGAAGCTCGTAGAAGGAAAGTAATATGGCTGGTGAGCGTTCAGCTGTTGTGACCTGCACTGGATGTGCCATGTTTGTCTTTCTTCCACAGGACAGAAACAACTTTGTCTATACAAAGTGCAAGCTGGTCTCCATATTGGAAAAGAAGGTTAAAGGTCTGGAGAAACAAGTATCGACCCTGCCTTACATAAGAGAAACTGAAGATTTCCTGGACAGATGTCAGGATATGCTTCTACACCACAACGTTCTGAAGATTCAGAGCAGGCTGCGCAGCGGGGACAGAAAGATGGTGAAGAAATTTGGTAGCATGAGACCTCCAGAAGAAGAAAGGGAACGTCCATGTACCAGCAATGCAGATACGGGTAAGCAACCATTTTCATGTTCTCTCCACAGGTATTAATGCGGAGAGTGGACTAGATGATACATCTGAGGGAAGGGAACAGAAGGAGACTCCGTCAACTGGAAGGCATGAGATGCAATGTCCTAGGGATGGGGGTTCCACAACCACCGCTCCCAAGAGAAGGAGGCAGGTGGTGGTGGTCGGGGACTCTCTCCTCAGGGGGACTGAGTCATCTATCTGCCTCCCCGACTGGGAAAACCGAGAAGTCTGCTGCTTTCCAGGAGCTAGGTTTCACGATGTGATGGATAGACTGCCGAGACTCATCAAGCCCTCGGACTGCCGCCCCTTTCTGCTTCTCCACATGGGCACCAATGATACTGCCAAGAATGACCTTGCGCTGATCACTGCAGACTACGTGGCTCTGGGAAGAAGGATAAAAGAGTTTGAGGTGCAAGCAGTGTTCTCGTCATCCTCCCATGGAAGGAAAAGGCCTGGGTAGAGACCGTCGAATCATGGAAGTCAATGAATGGCTACACAGATGGTGTCAGAGAGAAGGCTTTGGATTCTTTGACCATGGAATGGTGCTCCAAGAAGGAGGAGTGCTAGGAAGAGAAGGGCTCCACCTAACGAAGAGAGGGAAGAGCATCTTCGCAAGCAGGCTGGCTAACCTTGTGAGGAGGGCTTTAACCTAGATTCACCGGGGGAAGGAGACCAAAGCCCTGAGGTAAGTGGGGAAGTGGGATATCGGGAGGATATGAGGCAGGAGAGCGTGAGAGGGGAGGGCTCCTGCCTCATACTGAGAAAGAGGGACTATCAGCGAGTTATCTCAAGTGCCTATACACAAATGCAAGAAGCCTGGGAAACAAGCAGGGAGAACTGGAAGTCTTGTCACAGTCAAGGAATTATGATGTGATCAGAATAACAGAGATTTGGTGGGATGACTCACATGACTGGAATAATGTCATGGATGGATAAAAACTGTTCAGGAAGGACAGGCAGGGCAAAAAAGGTGGGGGAGTTGCATTGGATGTAAGAGAGCAGTATGACTGCTCAGAGCTCCGGTATGAAACTGCAGAAAAACTTGAGAGACTCTGGATTAAGCTTAGAAGTGTGAGCAACAAGGGTGATGTCATGGTGGGAGTATGCTATAGACCACCCGACCAGGGGGATGAGGTGGATGAGGCTTTCTTCCGGCAACTAACGGAAGTTACTAGATCGCAGGCCCTGGTTCTCATGGGAGACTTCAATCACCCTGATATCTGCTGGGAGAGCAATACAGCGGTGCACAGACAATTCAGGAAGTTTTTGGAAAGCGTAGGGGAAAATTTCCTTGTGCAAGAGTTGGAGGAACCAATTAGGGGCAGAGCTCTTCTTGACCTGCTGTTCACAAACTGGGAAGAATTACTAGGGAAAGCAAAAGTGGATGGGAACCTGGGAGGCAGTGACCAGGAGATGGTCAAGTTCAGGATCCTGACACAAGAAAGAAAGGAGAGCAGCAGAATACGGACCCTGGACTTCAGAAAAGTAGACTTTGACTCCCTCAGGGAACTGATGGGCAGGATCTCCTAGGAGAATAACACGAGGGGGAAAGGAATCCTGGAGAGCTGGCTGTATTTTAAAGAATTCTTATTGAGGTTACAGGGACAAACCATCCCGATGTGTAGAAAGAACAGTAAATACGGCAGGCGACCTGCTTGGCTTAACAGTGAAATCCTTGCTGATTTTAAACACAAAAAGAAGCTTACAAGAAGAGGAAGATTGGACAAATGACCAGGAAGGAGTATAAAACTATTGCTCAGGCATGCAGGAGTGAAATCAGGAAGGCCAAATCACACTTGGAGTTGCAGCTAGCAAGAGATGTTAAGAGTAACAAGAAGGGTTTCTTCAGGTATGTTAGCAACAAGAAGAAAGTCAAGGAAAGTGTGGGCCCCTTACTGAATGAGGGAGGCAAACTAATGACAGAGGATGTGGAAAAAGGAAATATACTCAATGCTTTTTTTGTCTCTGTCTTCATGACCAAGGTCAGCTCCAGATGACTGCACTGGGCAGCACAGCATGGGGAGGAAGTGACCAGCCCTCTGTGAAGAAAGAAGTGGTTTGGGACTATTTAGAAAAGCTGGACAAGCACAAGTCCATGGGGTCGGATGCGCTGCATCCCAGAGTGCTAAAGGAGTTGGAGGATGTGATTGCAGAGCCATTGGCCATTATCTTTGAAAACTCATGGCGATCAGGGAAGGTCCCGGATGACTGGAAAAAGGATAATATAGTGCCCATCTTTAAAAAGGGAAGGAGCAGGATCCGGGGAACTACAGACAAATTAGCCTCACTTCAGTCCCTGGAAAAATCTTTGAGCAGGTCCTCAAGGAATCAATTTTGAAGCACTTGGAGGAGAGGAAAGTGATCAGGAACAGTCAGCATGGATTCACCACAGGCAAGTCATGCCTGACTAATCTAATTGCCTTCTATGATGAGATAACTGGCTCTGTGAATGAGGGGAAAGCAGTGGATGTGTTATTCCTTGACTTTAGCAAAACTTTTGACAGTCTCCCACAGTAATCTTGCCAGCAAGTTAAAGAAGTATGGGCTGAATGAATGGAGTACAAGGTGTATAGAAAGCTGGCTAGATTGTCGGGCTCAATGGGTAGTGATCAATGGCTCCACATCTAGTTGGCAGCCAGTATCAAGTGGAGTGCCCCAAGGGTCGGTCCTGGGGCCGGTTTTGTTCAATATCTTCATTAATGATCTGGAGGATGACGTGGATTGCACCCTCAGCAAGTTTGCAGATGACACAAAACTGGGAGAAGAGGTAGATTCACTGGAGGGTAGGGATAGGCTACAAAGGGACGTAGACAAATTAGAGGATTGGGCTAAAAGAAATCTGATGAGGTTCAACAAGGACAAGTGCAGCGTCCTGCACTTAGGACAGAAGAATCCTATGCACCGCTACAGACTAGGGACCAAATGGCTAGGCAGCAGTTCTGCAGAAAAGAACCTAGGGGTTACAGTGGATGAGAAGCTAGATATGAGTCAACAGTGTGCCCTTGTTGACAAGAAGGCCAATGGCATTTTGGGCTGTATAAGTAGGAGCACTGGCAGAAGATCAAAGGACGTGATCGTTCCCCTCTATTCGACATTGGTGAGGCCTCATCTGGAGTAGTGTGTCCAGTTTTGGGCCCCACACTACAAGAAGGATGTGGAAAAATTGGAAAGCGTCCAGCGGAGGGCAACAAAATTGATTAGGGGACTGGAACACATGACTTACGAGGAGAGGCTGAGGGAACTGGGATTATTTAGTCTGCGGAAGAGAAGAATGAGGAGGGATTTGATAGCTGCTTTCAACTACCTGAAAGGGGGTTCCAAAGAGGATGGATCTAGACTGTTCTCAGTGGTAGCAGATGACAGAATGAGGATTAATGGTCTCAAGTTGCAATGGGGGAGGTTTAGGTGGGATATTAGGAAACATTATTTCACTAAGAGGGTGGTGAAGCACTGGAACGCATTACCTAGGGAGGTGGTGGAGTCTCCTTCCTTTGAACTTTTTAAGATCAGGCTTGACAAAGCCCTGGCTGGGATTATTTAGTTGGGGTTGGTCCTGCTTTGAGCAGGGGGTTGGACTAGATGACCTCCTCTATGATTCTATAGGCCGCCATCCACCATTCTTTTTTGGTGTAAGAAAATAATATTAATAAAACCCTTTCCCCTTGTTTTGCAAAGGGACAGGTTCTACCATCCCCAGTTGGAGGAGATGCTCTACCGCTTGGCGTAACAAGTGTTCGTGAGAGAGGACCCTGAAAAGGGATGGGGAGGGGGTGTGGATGGGGGGGTATAGAAATGAAAGGGATAGTATAACCCTATCTGATGACTTCCAGGGCCCATTTGTCAGAGGTGATGATTAGCCATTCTTGGTAAAATAGTAATAGAGAGTCTGTAAATAGCTGAGTGGTTGTTGAACATGCTAGGGCCTGGGATAGGTTTTCTAGACCCTCGACCAAGGCTTAAAATTTGCTTGTGAGAGGGAGGTGGCTGAGGCACTGACGATAGCGGAGGACGGCGTCGTTGTGGTTGTTGTCTCTGATGTTGTTGTTGTTGTTGCTCATAGGGTCTCTGGTGCTGTGGAGAGTAAGTGGGGTATCTGTTCCTCTGTTGTGGTTGATATCTAGATTATTCTTCTCACGGCAGGTGTGTGGATTCCAAGGGATTGGAGCGTGTCTTGAGAATCTTTCATGGTATGCAGCATCTCATTGGTTTTGGCTGTGAACTTCTCTTCGCCGTCGAAGGGGAGATCTTTGACTATATTCTGAATCTCTTTAGGAAAAGTAGTGGAGTTAAACTATGAGACTCACTGCATGACAACTGCTGTAGCGGTAGATCTTGCTGCAGTATCAGTTGTGTCAAGGGAGGCCTGTAACACAGTTCGTGCTATCATCTGTCCTTCGGATATCAAAGACTTAAATTGCTGTTTCTTTTCATCATGAATATCATTAATAAAATCCATAAATTTATCATAATTTCTGTGGTCATATTTGGCGAGTAAAGCCACATAATTTGACACTCTAAATTGGAATGTGGATGACGAGTATACTTTGCAGCCAAAGAGATCCAACCTTTTGCTGTCCCTATCAGCTCAGGTGGATTGGAAATATTGCTGTTTACCTCTTTGGTTGGCTGCCTCAACCACCAGTGAGTTGGGGGTTGGGTGCATAAATGGAAATTCTGAACCCTTCGAGGGGACATAATATTTATGGTCTGCTTTTTTGCCAGTTGGTGGGATTGTAGCTGGAGTTTGCTACACCTTTTTTGCAGGTTCCATTATAGTCCTGTTAATTGTTAGTGCTATCTTTGATTAAGAGGATGCTTGTAACATGTCAGTTAACTCATGTTGAATTTTTGGCACCTATTCCAGGGCAATTTTGAGCTCTGTAGCCACCCTTTTGAACAAATCCTGGAAATGAGTAAAGTCATCCACCATGGTAGGTGGGGATATCGATGGGTGGTGGGGCGTCAGGAGCAGTGTCCTCTTCCTGGTCTGCCATTGGTACCTCCCATGCCACAGTTACTGCTGTCTCAGAGGGTGAAGGTGGTGATCTGGTGTGGTCTCTACCTGGACTGTGGTATCTAACGTGATGGCTTCTGTAAGACCCCCCCCATGGGCTTCAGTATGGCCAAGGGCCAGAGAAAGAAGCAGGTGGTCCCATGCGTGGGTGTCCATACCATGGTGTCATGTGGTCATAAGTGTATCTAGACCATGATGGTCTTTCAGGTATATGAGAATTGAATGGGGAAGAGTGGTGAGGAGAAAATACTCCTTCAACCTCCTCATCTTCGTCATTACTCAAGTATCATGAAGCTATGGGAGATAGCTGCTGGTGCGGCATCGCTGAAGTAGGTGAGAGGTCAGTGCCCAGGAGGGAAGACTCTGGAGTAGAAGAGACCAATAGGTCTCTGTGATGAATAAAGTGTTGTGGTGATGAGTCTAGGTGCCATCAGCAACTGTGTGCAGTGGGGATCAGCTCCGATGTGGAGTGTGTTGGCACTTTTGCACTAGCCGCAACAGGCTAAGGCAAAGGGGTTGGAGTGGTTGTTGGTGCAAACTCCGTTGGAGGTGCCAATGGTGCCGTGGTGGAGGCGTAGCATCGGCACCAGAGTGGTGGGTGCCTGCGGCAGCTGCCTCACGGATGGTACCGGAGTTCCCCAAAGCATCGTAAGTGCTCAGCCTCGGTGCGGTCGGCGCTGTTGAGAGCTATTTGGTAGATGACCGTTTTTTTCTGGTCTACTGTATTTGATATGGTGAAGCTGGCCATCTTTTTACCGGCTTCTCAGCTTTTGGGGACCTCGGTGATGAAGGGACTGGGGATGTTTGTCAGGAAAGTCTTTCTGGTCCCGGGTCAGAGGCTGGTCTCAATGAATTTTCCATTAATATAAGTTTCAGCCTGAGGTCCCTATCTCTTCATGCCCTAGACTTTAATGCAGCACAATGGGCACATTTCTGTGGAACATGAGATTCCCCCAGACACCACACACATTGAGTGTGTCTGTAAGAGACTGGCATTGCTTCTCTGCAGGTCAAACATCTTTTAAAACCTGGTGAACCAGGCATTTTTGTGAGCGAAAGTAAACTCGCTACGGGAAAGAAAGATTTTTTTTTTAAACAGGGCAAGCTAACGGAAATCTAAAACTATCTAAGAACACTAAACTGACTGACGAACTAGACTTGTCTGACAGAAAAACTAAAAGTCCTCAGGAGGGTTGCTGAGCTCCGTCTCAGGCCGGGGACGGCGGAGAAGGAACTGAGGGATCTGGGCCGCGCACATGGTACTTCAAGTGCCCAAAGGGTGTGAGGCGGGCGCCATGATCCCACGACCCATACAGGCACTGCTGCACAACTCATCAAGCCAAGGCACAGGCACAGGCACGCACCATCCCCGGGAGTGGAGCACCCACAGGGACATCACTCGAAGATGAACAATAGGTTGCCTCATGTGCCACTAGGCACAAGAGATTCCAAGTTCTACACTAGAACTGGAAGATGCAGATTCCCGTTTGAGGAGATGTAGCTACACGAACTCTGATTGACCTAGTACACTAACAATAGAGAGTAGTGATGATGCCACAAATGGTAGCAAGTGCTAGCCACCCTAGTATGTGCCTCTGGCCTCAGATGGGATCCTATTTGGGACAGCAAGCCCCTCCTGCCTTTCATGCCACTGTGGAGACACTGCAATTTTTAGCATGCTAGCTCAATCAAACCTTGTGAGGGTGTGTCTCTTCAAGCTGGAATTTACCCCTTCCAGCTCCCCTGCTGATGTACCCCTGTCTTTGTGCAGGCAGTCCCAGTTCTCCCTCAGAACCAAAGTTCCTTGTCAGATCAGCTTCTCCTATGGGTGCTGTTGTTTTTTAAAGCAAACTCGCATGTATTAAAGTTTAAAGGACCACAAACAATCTTTTCTTCAAAATCACATATTGATGGTAATCCTGCATTGGGTAGACATCTTGCCAGGAGATCACAGACAATATCAGACACAATTATAGCATATAAGTTTATTGCTATTGACATAAAGATTGCCTAATTGTAGAACATAATTTTCTAAGGGCAATTAGAAACAAAACTCCAGTTTGTTACAGGCAGGGAACTTTTCCCTCTTACATGGACAAAGGGCTTAGCTGACCCTGTGGTGCATTTTCTTCTCCTTAAGACTCTGTGGAGGATGATGCATGGGTCTAGGGTCCAGGTAGGGGAGGAAATGGAAACACACAGTGTGTTGCCAGCCATGTGGAGGGCTGGCAATATACTGTCCTCCCTGCAGACCCTCCCTGCTTAGTGAGAAGAGATAATTCAGTATTGGGCTGTTTCATATTGTCTGCAGTCTTCCTCCAGAGGGCTCTGAGGGCAGTAGCAGCCAGCACAATACCTGGTAGCCCAAATCCAATGAAGCCACTCTGCCAGGGAGCTGGATGTGTCAAAGAGCACTCTCACATCGGAGCAGGTCTGGATGGCCTTGGCCTGCCATGGATATGCTGCAGGCTTTATTATGCTTTTCTGTCTGTCAACTTACTTTCCCCTTCAAGCCATCTACCCTTCCCTTACAGTCTTCAGACATTTTTCCTGCTTCCTGTTAAACTCTCCACACTGAATTCTCCCATTTTGGGGAGGTGGAGTGCAGAGAGTGTGGGGGTCATCCTTCAGTCACTACATTTCCTTCAGTCCCTTCTAACACCAGTGGTTAAAAACAACAAACAGCAATAATTGACCATTACCAACCTGCAAGGAACCTTCTTGTACTAACTTATTTTCCTTGTTTTTGTAAGCAGGGCATTACCAAAGATATCCAACATGTCCTCTTTGGGAATGCTTAATAGGTTTGGTTAAATGGCACTCTTGTAAAACTGATTTGGGGAAAATACAGGCATTGCTGGAAGGGGGAAAAAAAAACCTGTGAAAACTGAAATAGACAAGAAGGACAAAAAAAAAAGGACATGACAGAAAATACCACCAACACTTATACACTTGGAAAGTAAATAGAAATTGAATGATTAGGGAACAATAAAATAGACAAGTGCATGCAAGATATAAATCAATAGTTACACTGCTATAAGAGAAGATATCTATATAAATCAAAGGTAAAAGAATGTAAGAAAATGATTAGGGAGAATGAGAAACATGCCAGAAACAGCTATGTTTTTCCCAGGATAGAAAATGAAAAGCTGATGAAACGGAGGTACAGGTAAGTAATTAAACAACAAAAATTAGAATAAGCTCTAGGAAAGAACAGACAGTTTGCATTCCAGAATTATGAAAGGGATGAAAGATGGTGGGGAAGGAAACATTAGTGGAAGTTTCAAACACTTCACAAGAAAAAAAGAGAAGAATCTAAGTAAAAATATTGTATGTTATATAGCAGTGTGTAGCCATAAAGCACTATCAACTACAGATTCCAATTTGATATCTTTAATAAAAGGTAAAGTATTGTCAGACTGAATCGCTACAAAGAGGGGGAGGGGAGATTGTAATGGACATGAAATGTGGGATTTAAAGTAATAGAGATAGCACTGGAAAAAGTTGCAAAAACAGAAGAGCTGATAATGGGTGATGAGCAAAGCAGATGGACTATTGTTCATAGCTTGTGGAAATCCATAAAAAACAGCAAGGATGACAAAAGATCTGGAGTTGAACTTCAGCTATGATGAGAGGATAAGATAATCAGGTTGACTGATTAAACTTGACATTTAAATGTCACCTTTGAGATGTACATGATCATTAGGAATAGAGTGATGGGGATTTCTCCCAAAATATTTAAGAAGGTAACAATAAAAAAAAAGAGAGAGAGAGCATATTAAAGCTATGAAAGATCAGGGCATTAATGGACTCCTGGAGAAACTTTTTCATTTGAAGAGCTAATAATTTGTGAAATAGACTACGATGGACAGCAATTAAATATGATTATATTCTAAAAAGAGTGTTAGTCAGTTCTAAGATTCTGCTATTCTTACATTGAGAAGTACGTACCTTGCTTTGAGAGCAGCTTATTAATTGCAGTAGTCAGATCATGGCCCAGGCTGCATAGCCATGCAGGGACATAAGGCAGAGCAAGATCCCTCTGTATCCCTATACAGCCTACTTGCACTACATGCAGGTGCATAGAGGGAAGCAGGCACAGTGCATCCACTACTCCCTGTTCTGGTCAGGAAGCAGATGGGTACAGTTCCTCCCTGGGCTCCCCTCTTGCTCCAGAGGAGGTGAGGGAGTAAATTACTTCCCCTCTTTTCCGGGTGCAGTTTACTTCCTCCTTGATTATGCCCAGCTCTGCTGACCAGCACATAAAGGGTAGAGCCATGGCTGCATGGCTGTGCTCACTCTCTGCTATCTCCTGCCCCTCACGTTCATTTGCTCATGGGAGACGATCAGCTGTGCAACGCTTATTCTCTGTCCTTAGAGCTTCTAGCTAGGCTTGACTAACATGGCTACTCAGGGTAACAAGGGTAGATCTTATTCCACTCATGCCTCTGCACAGGTGTATAGCCGGAGCCACAATCTAGCCCTCAGAGGAGAAAACAAAAACCTTTGCAGAGTACAAATGTTAGACAGATACTGTAGGTGGGCATACAGATGGAACACATGGCCTCCTCCCATCCAAAATCCAATGCATCTTGAATAGATTTGCTTTCACTGTTTCCACAATTGGAACAGTGAAAAGAACTATTTCTGAGCTAGACAAAAGAACACAGAATATCCAGCCTGATGGATTTGGGGTTTTTTTTTGATAATTATATGCCTTTTAGAAAGCATAAGGCATAGAGCTGTCAAAGACACAATGAAGCAGTTATTAAAAGTGTCTTCTTCAGGAAGACTTTAGACCCTTAAGCAATGTTTGGTTTAAAACTGAAACATTTCATAGTTGGAAACATAAACCTGTGATTTTAACACTTTCACTGTACTTCAACTTCCTTACTTATTTTAGGTTAATGAACTGCTTAGGAATGTTCTAACTGGCATTAGAAGAGCTTTAGGATTAATTGGAAAACAGCATGTGACTCTGAAACATAATTACACAAGTGGGACCCACTGCCTTCTTGAGGTCATTGTTTGTCTGATTCCAAAACACACAATGAAAAATTAAACAGTATGAGGAAAATACTCCTGAGATAACATACATAACTGGAGTGGGCCATGCATTCCCTCAGGGACTAGAGTCACGCTACAGACAGCTTAATGTCCCCTCTTGTACTGTTCAAATAGAATTTCACCCAGGCTTTTCCTTGGTCAAAAATAACTCTTCTTGGAGACAGGGTTTATTAATATAAAATAAATTGGGATTTTGAGTTTCATTTGCGAAGTCCATTCATAAGTCCACACAACACAAGATTTCTCTGCCTTCTCCTAGGCCTCCTTGCCTGAGGAATTTTGTTGTCCCTTCCCTGCTTAATCAGGGTCTCTCCCAGGTCTCCATGCCTGGGACAACTCCTCTGATCTCAGGTCTTCCCTGAAGAAGCTTTTCCTCACTCACTGTTGACTCTATCACTGACTCCTGAGCTATTCCCTTCTCAGTGCAACCATCTCCTGCCTTTTATAGGTGTGCCTCATTCTATAATCAGGTTGGCTAGCCCCAGCCTCCAGCTCTTAAGGGGCAAAACACTCTGTTACATGAACTTTAATAAAACTTTTAAAATAATCACTTTTAGGTATTACCTGTTTTCAGGTTGATTTTAAGTTAATTTTAAGTTAATAATTTTAAAATAAACAGGCCTTTCTTGGGAACACAAGACAGATATGTCACTGGGTGAAATCTTGGCCCCAACTAAGTCAACGAAAAACTCCTACTGTATTCAATAAGGTCAGGATTTCTCCCATCAGGTTTTACATAGGAAGAGGTCCTGCTTTTATTGCTCTTTGGTGGAGTTTGCTTTATGTACAGTTTTATGGTTTCCTTACCTTCTTAGAAATATTTATACCATTATATTTTTAATTTGATAGCTGTTGTGTAATAATTTTAATTACAAACCATTATATCAATATATTACATAGGAAGGAGAATCTTAGTTTACTAGAAGGTCTTAGTATAAAAGCAGGCAGTTGCAAAACATTTTAATTCTCTGAAAAGTCTCAGGGCAGAGATCTGTGTGATTCATTAATCCAGATTCCATGTGCAATTTGTTAGCCCATGAGTTTGTATAATACAATGAGCCAGAACAGACAATGTCATGTTTTTGGATAATATCTAAAAGGAAAGATGCTCGCAGATGTGGGAACCATACCTTTCTATACCCACATTCCCTTTGAATCAATTATTCTAGATTTTACATTTTGACAACTTCATGCAATTAACTAAATTTATCTTTGTAAATAACATACAGCAGTGATCAAAATGAGAGACATCCAAAGGAGAATTTCCTTCATAGATATACCATGAATAGGTCTTTTTACTCTTTTAATAACAGTCTGCTGTTCGAACGCATCAGTTTTGTAGATTATTTTCCATTGTTTTGCTGTTTGGTAGTACCGGTTTCATGCTTTTAGATTAGCAGAAAATAATTTCACACCCAGTCAAATTAATGCAACACATAGTACACAAGAACATGAGAACAGCCATGCTGAGTCAGAACAATGGGCCATCCAGCCCAGCATCCTGTCTTCTGACAATGGCCAATGCCAGGTAATAACATGCAGCGACTGGGCATGGAATTCTCTTAATTTGGTATTAATGGCCTAGAGCCCTACGTCTGAAGTTCAAATGATTCAGTGAGCCGATGAATCCCTTCTCTTTCACTCTGCACTTGCTACAAATGAAAGAAAATGTTTAAATTATAAGAATTGTAATTCAGCAGAGCATTTAAAGTCAAGCTTGAGCTTAAATCCATCCTTTGTCAACAAAGCATTTAAACACATGATTCATTCTCACTGATTTCAGTGGGATTTAAGCAGGAGCTTAAAATTAATTGCATACTTTCCTGAATCAGGGCCAAACTGAGCAATGCTTTAAAAATGGGTCACTCAAACCATAATTTAATTCCATTAAAATTTCATTAAGTCTTCTATTCTGCTCAAAATCCCAAACTATCACTGAGAAGATGTATTCATATTAAAACTACAAACATAATCTTAGCGGGTTTTGTTTTTGCTTTTTAAAGAAAGGCAATTTAACAAAGTATTTGAAATCCTTATATCAAAAACTTAAATATCAATATTACCATATTATCTTCAATATAAGGCTGATTTTTTAGGGATTAAAATAATCAGTGCTGTGATCAGATAGAGGAGCATAATGATTATCATCTTATCAATAAATCCGGTAGTTCTTTAGACTGCACTCAATGACAATCACCCCAGTCAGAGCCCCTTACTAGCTGCCAGAGTCTCTCACAACTAAGAATAAGGAGCACTTCTGAACCCAAATATTAAGTACATTCTTTCTCAACTCATTCTAAACTGCAGGAGCCCTCTTACTATTGTGAGCCGCACAAAAAGTCTCCTCTGCCTTCCTTTGGTTGTGAGTCACCTCCCAGATTGATATAAAGTCATCATTTGGGGCCCAAATCAGAGAGGGGTTAAGTGCCTCTAATTCTTATTGTATTCAGCAGAGTGGAGGGAGATCAGCACCTTACAGTAGGTTCCCAACATACTACAGAATCATTTCCTTGATCCCTGTACTGGTCATGTTTGGTCAAATTTGAATTTAAAATACTGGAGCAAATTCAGAAGGGAGGTGTAAGATGATGTAAGTTATACTCCCTTACTCAACTGGACTCCCTTAGGCCTATTTAGACTCCACTCAAACAATGTGCATGGGAGTCTGACAAAAAATTGCACACTGAAGAGCTGGAAGAAGATATAAAAAGTTACATACTGAAGTCATAAGACCCTACACTTATCATACGCTTATATTATACACCTGTTCACTGGGTCAGATTCAGAAGTGATGAGTAAGGGGTGTAATGTCTAATTTACATCAATTTAGGCTCCATTACAGTCACTTACACTTTCTCTTCATTCGTGATTTTCCCTAACAATGCCTGTTGGTGGCTGGCCAAGAACATAGCTACACCTGTGCAAACCCCTAATTTAGAGGGGGAAAGCCACTATTTGTGCCTGGGTGCTTATCCCAGCTCTATCAATGTATAGTGTAGGTTCAGTAGTTGTGAATAAGTCCTATTCAGCATAAGTGTTTCAAATATAACTGATTATTTGCCAGCCTCTTCTTGACATCACCTCAGTTCCCTTCACTAGGCCTTTTTTTCTCCTTCATCTGGGTTGGCCTCAGGGGATTTTGAAGAAATGGCAGGAAAGACAATTTCAGCACTTCATCTAAAAGATGTGTTCTATTTCAAACAGGAATTAAGTCAGGGTAGTCCTCTGGCCTCTGTTATGCGGAAGGTTAGACTGGATGAGCACAATGGTCCCATCTGATCAATCAATGAATTGCTCCTTTGCCACCCAGCAAGAAGGTTGACTTAATTTATCTTCCCTTGTGAAATGGAGAAATATTCTGCCTTAATGGAATTCTTAGCCCTGACATCTGCACACCTGCCTTGAAGGTTATCAGACTCTGGGCTAAAAGGTCAGAATATACCTTCTTAAATTTCTTTAAAATGTTTAAAAGTCAGAAATAACTTTGAAAGAACTTCAAATGCCAAAGATGATTTATGGGAAAAGCCTAAAACTGACCATTAAATTTTTTTAAAGGAACAACTAGTGCAGCTAATACATAATTTTTTGATTTCAAAAGGGCTGACTTTCAAAAAATAAGGAAATTAGTTAGGGAAGTGGATTGGACTGAAGAACTCATGGATCTAAAGGTAGAGGAGGCCTGGGATTACTTTAAATCAAAGCTGCAGAAGCTATCAGAAGCCTGTATCCCAAGAAAGGGGAAAAAATTCATAGAAAGGAGTTGTAGACCAAGCTGGATGAGCAAGCATCTTAGAGAGGTGATTAAGAAGAAGCAGAAAGCATACAGGGAGTGGAAGATGGGAGGGATCAGCAAGGAAAGCTACCTTATTGAGGTCAGAACATGTAGGGATCAAGTGAGACAGGCTAAAAGTCGAGTAGAGTTGGACCTTGCAAAGGGAATTAAAACCAATAGTAAAAGGTTCTATAGCCATATAAATAAGAAGAAAACTAAGAAAGAAGAAGCGGGGCCGCTAAACACTGAGGATGGAGTGGAGGTTAAAGATAATCTAGGCATGGCCCAATATCTAAACAAATACTTTGCCTCAGTCTTTAATAAGGCTAAAGAGGATCTTAGGGATAATGGTAGCATGACAAATGGGAATGAGGATATGGAGGTAGATATCACCATATCTAATGTAGAAGCGAAACTCAAACACCTTAATGGGACTAAATTGGGGGGCCCAGATAATCTTCATCCAAGAATATTAAATGAATTGGCACCTGAAATAGCAAGCCCATTAGCAAGAATTTTTAATGAATCTGTAAACTCAGGAGTAGTACCGAATGATTGGAGAATTGCTAATATAGTTCCTATTTTTAAGAAAGGAAAAAAAAGTGATCCGGGTAACTACAGGCCAGTTAGTTTGACATCTGTAGTATGCAAGGTCCTGGAAAAAATTTTGAAGGCGAAATTAGTTAAGGACATTGAAGTCAATGGTAAATGGGACAAAATACAACATGGTTTTACAAAAGGTAGATCGTGCCAAACCAACCTGATCTCCTTTTTTGAAAAAGTAACAGATTTTTTAGATAAAGGAAATGCAGTAGATCTAATTTACCTAGATTTCAGTAAGGCATTTGATACCGTGCCACATGAATTATTAGTTAAATTGGAGAAGATGGGGATCAATATGAACATCAAAAGGTGGATAAGGAATTGGTTAAAGGGCAGACTGCAACGGGTCCTACTGAAAGGTGAACTGTCAGGCTGGAGGGAGGTTACCAGTGGAGTTCCTCAGGGATCGGGTTTGGGACCAATCTTATTTAATCTTTTTATTACTGACCTTGGCACAAAAAGTGGGAGTTTGCTAATAAAGTTTGCAGATGATACAAAGCTGGGAGGTATTGCCAATTCAGAGAAGGATCAGGATATTATACAGGAGGATCTGGATGACCTTGTAAACTGGAGTAATAGTAATAGGATGAAATTTAATAGTGAGAAGTGTAAGGTTATGCATTTAGGGATTAATAACAAGAATTTTAGTTATAAGTTGGGGACGCATCAATTAGAAGTAACGGAAGAGGAGAAGGACCTTGGAGTATTGGTTGATCATAGGATGACTATGAGGTGCCAATGTGATATGGCTGTGAAAAAAGCTAATGTGGTTTTGGGATGCATCAAGAGAGGCATTTCCAGTAGGGATAAGGAGGTTTTAGTACCATTATACAAGGCACTGGTGAGACCTCACCTAGAATACTGTGTGCAGTTCTGGTTTCCCATGTTTAAAAAGGATGAATTCAAACTGGAGCAGGTACAGAGAAGGGCTACTAGGATGATCCGAGGAATGGAAAACTTGTCTTATGAAAGGAGATTTAAGGAGCTTGGCTTGTTTAGCCTAACTAAAAGAAGGTTGAGGGGAGATATGATTGCTCTCTATAAATATATCAGAGGGATAAATACAGGAGAGGGAGAGGAATTATTTCAGCTCAGCACCAATGTGGACACAAGAACAAATGTGTATAAACTGGCCACCAGGAAGTTTAGACTTGAAATTCGACGAAGGTTTCTAACCATCAGAGGAGTGAAGTTTTGGAATAGCCTTCCAAGGGAAGCAGTGGGGGCAAAAGATCTATCTGGTTTTAAGATTCTACTCAATAAGTTTATGGAGGAGATGGTATGATGGGATAATGTGATTTTGGTAATTAATTGATTTTTAAATATTCAGGGTAAATAGGACTAATCCCCTGAGATGGGATATTAGATGGATGGGATCTGAGTTACTCAGGAAAGAAATTTCTGTAGTATCTGGCTGGTGAATCTTGCCCATATGCTCAGGGTTTAGCTGATCACCATATTTGGGGTCGGGAAGGAATTTTCCTTCAGGGCAGATTGGAGAGGCCCTGGAGGTTTTTCACCTTCCTCTGTAGCATGGGGCACGGGTCACTTGAGGGAGGCTTCTCTGCTCCTTGAAGTCTTTAAACCACGATTTGAGGATTTCAATAGCTCAGACATAGGTGAGGTTTTTCGTAGGAGTGGGTGGGTGAGATTCTGTGGCCTGCGCTGTGCAGGAGGTCGAACTAGATGATCAGAATGGTCCCTTCTGACCTTAGTAGCTATGAATCTATAAATTCGTGAAGTGATAAACAAGTAATTAATTGTCTCACCATTCTTTCTCACCTCTTCTGTATACAAATTTTGTAGCATATCTTCCCAGAAAGTCTGTTTTTTTGTTCAAACTGTAAAATACTAGGAGTCTGATTCACTACAGCATTGATTTCAATAGAATTACACCAGAGCAAAACTGGAGCTTCTTGGACACTGCCGTTGCTGTATCAAATGCATATATACCAGTAATGAGTGTAAATTTGGAATAACATGGTGGTGAATCAAGCCCTAGCTATTGCGATTACTGGAGGATTATAGCAACATACTTTTTTGTGAGTTATTTTTTATAGCTATCCTAAGAAAATAGTTCTATAAATCTATCTTTATATTGAGATGCAGAGTTTCCCTGTAAGGATTTATGGAAGGATGAAGGAAAGTCAACAAATACTGTAAGATGCATCTTTAAAGTTTATGTGTATTTGTGTGGGAAATAAAATACATCTACACTGGTTAATTCTGGTATAACTGCATACTAAATTGTGAAGATGTGTGATATTTACTGAGAAAGAAATAACAAAGATAGCCTTTACTGTTTTATCATACTTTTGTGGCAGGGCTATAACACTTAAGGAATTTGAGGGAAACTTTATAAATGTACTATTGCCTCATTCTTACAATTAGGCCATTACTATTACATTTGCATTCACTTCCACTTCCCATATTTTAGTGTCATCCTTGACTCAGAGACATTATTCCACTACAGTTCTTATATATGCAACTCTAGATTTAATACTTCTGTAATGTACCTCACTGCTTTAAGTCTACCTCTGCAGAAATCCCTGCTCATACCTTTCTCTCCTCTTCTTTTGACTATTCTCTGACATCCCCGAGTCCTAGCTCTTCAGATTGCAGCATACAGGCTGATACATTGGCATCTACAAAGAACTAAATGCTTCACCCAGTCCCCAAATAACTCCACTGGGTTCTCATTAATTTGAAGATCTACATTGAAATAAACCTCCTTGTTTATAAAAAAAATCCTCTATGGGTTTCACTCAAGCCTATCTCATGGACCTTGGGTTTGATTTATTCCAAAATATATGTCAGCTGAGGCGGATATAAACCCTGGTGTAACACTCCCATTGACAGAAAATATGATTGGATGTGGGAGGAAATGTGTGGTGCAGAGGCCTGGTGATACTGGCCAAGGGATGCACTGATCCAATTAATCTCCTGAGTAGCCTCTGCTGACAGGGCTCCTGGGGAATTCTTAGTAGAAGTTAAGGTTGGTTTTCCTTAGAAGGAGCCCTCAGGGAAAGTGGCAGTATTTCCACTGCCAACCCTTCTCTGGGGAGAATCTCTCCAGGCTGGAGTGATCCTCACCAAGGCTTCTCCCCTGCAGTTCCATCTGGAACAGCTTTCCTGTCACACCACTGTATTGACTCTGCATCTCATTCTAACTTTCAAATGAAATATCTCCTTTTCTCCCTTGCCTATATCTTTTTAATTTTCCTCTGCTGCTATTTATCATTTAAATTTGTGGTTATATTATAACATGCTGTAAAATAGTTTGAGAGACAGTTTTTATGAAAGATGTTGTACAAAATATAGCCATGCAGTATAGTTTTATGAGAGAACTCTTCAAATTCTTCCAATACAATAACCTTTTCAGCTCTATTAATATCATCAGGACATATGACCCTTGTTCTGAACAAGGAGACAGCTTGGCTGCTATCAAAGGGTGTGTAAAAACAGAAGCAGATAAGAATCCCACAATATATAAACAACATAAAAAACATAGCCACTCAATAACATGAAACTAGCAGCACTGTTAAAGAGTTAAGGCAGCAAAGTGTCTGAAAAAGAATAAAGCCACAAAAACACTTTGGGCAGACAAAGATTTGCAGAGGACTTCAGCATAAGCTGTCCTGTATCGGGAAACCTACTGGTCTAGCAAAGTTAAAGTTAATACTTAAACTAGTTTTTAAAAAAATCTTTTTCATCTTCTTCCTGAAAAATTGCCTTAAAAAACCAATCTCCCTCCCCACAAGAAACCTGAAAATGGAAACATTTTGATTTATTCCTCCTCCCCGAACTTTTCCTCCCTTAATTATTTTTCTTTTCCCATGTATCGGTGAGGGCGGAGGGGGAGAAAGGGGAAAGAAAGCCAAACAAAAAATGTTCAAAATCAAAACATTTTGAATAAATGAAAAACTGTTCATTTTTGAAACCTGCAGAAATAAAACTATTTCAAAAATTTTCACAAAGCCTCTATTTTTTTTCCAGCAGCTCTAGTTAATAGGCAGGGAAGCCCAGGCAGTTCTGAGAACAGTATAGCAGCAAGCTCTCAACAGCAAGCTCTCAATACTAGGTAGCACAGGAAAAGGGGATACAGGTTCTGCAAAGGGGATGCATGGGCTGGATGAGCAGTGAGTATAGCCTTGGTTCTGCGCTCTGCATGTATTGGTGGTATATGAACACTGCTGCTTTGGGCACTTACGCTGCAACAGGGCACAGTTTACTTCTTCCTGGAGCAGCAGGAGACTCTGAGGAAGATTGTGATTTTGCTGGGAACAACCTCCCTCTTGAGCTGCTTGCTGCAGGGGAAGCACAACAACACATTGCCCCTGATGCAGGGCTTATGGCAAAGCCAAGATTGAAATCCTAACTGACTGCAGTAGGAAACCAGTCAAATCCTGATCCCTTCCTAAGGTATGCTATTAATTTTCAGTGGTCCGCACCGTGGGCTGAATCATGCATCCTCTGAAATCAAAGGCAAAACTTCCCTTGACTTCAAAGTGACCAGGACTGGACCCTATACTTATAATAGAGAGTGGCAGCTGCAGAGAGCTAGTTGTAACTCTATGACCATCAACTGCCCGGCCCAGCAGAAAGAAGTTAGAGCATTAAGGAGATTACTCTAATTGACCTTATGCCATCTTTGGGTGAGGTGTCATGGAGCTCTGATTCTCCACATCTCCTGCCCCTATTGCACCCTAGTGTGTTCTTTATTCCTCCTTATTCCAGGGATAGGAGACTTCTGAGACTCCCCCATACACAAGGGGAATTCTCTGTTAAGAATCTCCAGACATGTGTAAAGTAGCCCAGTTATCTCTAAAACAGACAAATTATTTCAGAATTTTCTAGCTTTCATGATGAGGCATATATTTTAAATGCACATCAGTATATTAAAACTGTCTCCAGGTAATGACAATATTTTAAAGCATTATAAAATGGATATGTTTACAATATTTTAGATATATTTTAATAGGCCATTTGAATGAGTGTATAATAAAACGTACCTAACATATTAAAAAAAGAAAGAACCCCTGAAACAACAGAAGTTAAAAGCAAACAGCAGAATCTTGTCCCTAATACGAAGCTTAACAGAATAAGTACATCTTTTCTAAAGACATCTGTAAAGATTTTAAAATGTGTGTAAAAGATTCAATAGGTTTGAATCAGGCCTTACAAAAGTATCTTTTAATGATCAGCTCATAACATTATCAATTAATGGGGGGGGGAAACAGTGAATCTAGGCTTTTATATGAAGTCTCTGCCATCACCAAAAGGCCATGGTGCCTTGAAGAACTAAATGCTTGGATGAAGGAAGGTGATGATGGTAGAAAGAGGTAAACATATTGGGAAACTTGCCAGAACACTGGCATCACCCTTGACTGAAGGCATCTAATGATTATTATGGCGCTAAGGATGAGTCGTCAGTGCATTTAGAAATACCATTCTCAATCTTTTGCTGACTATACGCATCCTTTCCTCTGAGATGAAGACCTTCCTTAAAGATCCATGCCTTTATCATCTTCATTCTTCCTGGGGTTGGAGGTAATTGCAATGAGAAAATGACAACTGTATGCAATTGTCTGTCTCCTGAGATGATGTGGACCCCAGTTCCATCACCTACCTATGAATTCAATGTTTTGGTTCTAAGCTGGAGAGTAACAATGGCGTATCACCAGTTTAACCAAATGGAATATCAGGCTTAGGCATTTTAAATGCACTGCTGCAAGTGTCCCGTAACAGAACTGGGACTGAGCGATTTATTTCAGCTGTCCAAAGTAATGATCCATTGACACACAACAAAGACAAATACTGAAAACATGATCATCACAGAGTCCAGAGAATGGAGATTAAATATAGCAGGATTGTTTTATAGCCAGGTATTTTGTAAAATCAGTCAGCTATTGGTCTGTTTATATGTTGCTGAAACTGTCTACATTAATATCTTGATGTATTGAATATGGATTCTTTAAATTTTGGTATTTTTATATCTCTTGTTGCATGGTATGCTAAAACTATTCCAGAGCAGTGTAAAGGGGACTAAGTGTAAAAGAGAATCTAGCCCTTAGTGTTTAATATTTATGTTAGTTAATGCATGTTAATTATTCCTTGCTATAACACAAGTTCTTTTTATAATGTAGATAAGCCCCTATTCACAATGATTAGTACCTTACTTCTTGACTGAAACTGCAATGAATAAAACTACTTTTGAAGTAAAGTACTACTTATTGGGAGTAAAGTTTGTAGAATCTAGCCTTTAGAGAGAGAAGGACTTGGTCTTTCTTCAGCAGAGGATTAAAAAAAAATTATTTATTTATTATTATTAATTATTATTATTATTATTATTTATTTATTTTGGCTAATCAGACCAAAAATTAATACAAAATTAAACCTGGTCAGAAAGTTTTGTAAGAAAAAATTAACAAGAACATTAGTTACAATTTCCTTTAAGATTTTGTCAACATTTTCTGACCCATTAACAAAATGCAAAACAAATTAGAAAAAATTGTCATCATATTAATTCAATTCACATTTCAGTCCCTCAGTGGCACAACTGCCATCTGCAAGACAGAATCTGACCAATTAATGTAGGGTGTGCACTTGGACATGGTCTAGAGATTAAGCAGTTTGCTCGTTGGGGAATTCTGTGCCAAAATCATACCAGTTTCAATTATTTTGGTAATTTATTTCAAAATACCTGTCAACATGTATGTCTGTAACAATACTGACAATAAAAAAGATTCAGAAAATATTTTTTGACTAATAGATTAAGGAATCTAGGTAAACTAATACAGAACTTTGAGTAATTCATTTAAACTACAATACATATACTATTTCCCGCACCCCTCAGAGCAGTGCAAAGGCTTGTGGGAGTCAGGGGTAATGGAGGAGCTAAGGGAGAGGGAAGTGATTGCTGGGAAGTGAATCTGGAGGTTTATTGGGTGTGGGTGGGAGAAGTATGGAACAGGTTTTTTGAGGAGGGATTGTTGGGAAGTTGAGAACCTCTCCCATGCAGACCTTGGCTGACCCCTAGCCTGTCCCATTCAGGCAGGCACATATGCATATGTGGCCCTGCACCCCGTGCACCTATTCAGCCCCTCACTCAGTGCTGTCACCCCACTAGCTCCTGTGACCCACCCTGAGGAGCCCCATGTGCCCTGCTCTGTCTGTCCCGCCTCCCATCTCATACCTCCTCACCTGGCCCCATAGGCAGGGCGCTGTGAGGAAGGCAGCCCTTGCCCCCTCCCTCTCCAGAGCTGGCTGCTCTGCCTTCTCTTCTGTTGCCACATTAGCCCCTGGTGGGCAAAAGGTGTAATTGCAGCTTCCCTTCACCTCTCCATCAGAATCAATTATTGTGCAGGGGGAAAAAGTCTGTGGGGGACATTAATTCAGCACTTGCACAGTAGCGCAGAATTCCCCCAAGAGTAGCAGTTACATTTATATGGTGGGTTTTATATTACTCAAACCACTATGTCAATGACTTGCTGATGATCATAGCCAAGCAGTGGCAGAGTAGGGAAGAGAATCTACAAATCCTGATTCTGAATCTTTCCTTCTTAAATGCAAAAAGGAACTTGAACTTGGTCTTTTAATTTAATAATTTGGAATGTACTCATTTTTAAACTAAGAGATCACCTCACTCTTTTAGGCACCAATTCAGAAAAAGCACTTCAGATGCTTAATTTTGAGTGTGTAAGTAATCTCATCCTTATTCAGCAAAGCATTAAGCCATTGATTTCACTTGGACTTAAGTACTTGTTAAAATTTAAGCATGTGCCTAGATACTTTGTTGAATAAGGCTGAGATAACTCACGTGATTAAAGTTAAGCTCATGCCTGAGTGCTTTGCTGAACTGGGACCTTTAAACAGGAGCCAAAAATATTGATGGCTATAACATGTACTGCACTTACTGGAAGAAATATAGATTTTTAGTATTGCAAGAACTGTGAAAAATATAAAAGCTTGTATCATACTTAAGAACACAAAAATGAACTCTAAAAAAATCTAAACAAATTTCTTGACTTCCTCCACATCAAACGAATTTCAAGAAAAATACTTTAAAGATTTTTCCATCCTTCTTGTCTGATGTTCCTATAATTAAATTAAGTGACACTGAAAAATGAAAAGAGAGAACAGACCAGCTTGGAATGTTACAACGTTAAGTATGTAATTACAGATTTACACTTATGGTTAATCTAATTGATTCCAGAGAACATACTAAGCAAAGCATAAATTATTTCAGGGCATCAGAAGTCAGTGGCAGATAATTAAAATGTGATTATCATTTTTATATTCAATTGATAGATTTTTTTTCTTTTTGCTGCCCCCCTACATTTTTATTTTAAGATGTAGTTATAATAGATTTAACTATTGTTGTTTTCATAAAATAAAAATAAATAAGAATACCTAGCACTTTCATAGCCCTTTCAAGATTTTGGAGCACTTTTGAAAAGTGGGGTATCATCCCCCTTTTACAGAAGAGATTTGCCCAAGGTTACACAGTGAGTAAATCAATGACATAGTCCAGGAATACTTGGCTGATTCCCAGGCCAGTCCACGTTCCACTAGACTGCATTGTCTCCTATGATAAGAAGGGTTACTTTAAAGACACTGACAGATATGGCAATATCTTTTAAAAACCTTCCTGAATGAAGTGTAAGTAGCCTTGGAGTTCATTGCATTAAAAACAGAAAGTTTATGTATTATTGTGGAATTGTATATAACTAGATGGGAGATGTGGCCAACATAAACCCTGGGAAGTGTTACAAGCTTCAGAGGATTATTTCAAACAATGTGCCAGACAAGGCAAGAAGGAACTTTTGGGACAAACAAAGCTGAGTCGGTTTCCTAGGAAATACTTGGGAGGAGGAGTCATAAATATAAAGGGAAGGGTAAACACCTTTAAAATCCTTCCTGGCCAGAGGAAAAAACCCTTTCACCTGTAAAGGGTTAAGAAGCTAGGATAACCTTGCTGGCACCTGACCAAAATGACCAATGAGGAGACAAGATACTTTCAAAGCTGGAGGCGGGGGAGAAACAAAGGATCTGGGTCTGTCTGGGTGATGCTTTTGCTGGGGACAGAACAGGAATGGAGTCTTAGAACTTAGTAAGTAATCTAGCTAGATATGTTTCAGAGTACCAGCCGTATTAGTTTGTATTCACTAAAAGAAAAGAGTACTTGTGGCAACTTAGAGACTAACAAATTTATTTGAGCATAAGCTTTCGTGAGCTACAGCTCACTTCATGAGATGCATTCAGCGTTAGATTATGATTTTTTTAAACGGCTGAGAAAATAAGATGTGCTGAATGGAATGGATATTCCTGTCTTTTTGTCTTTTTGTAACTTAAGGTTTTGCCTAGAGGGATTCTCTATGTTTTGAATCTAATTATCCTGTAAGGTATTTACCATCCTGATTTTACAGAGATGATTCTTTTACTTTTTCTTCTATTAAAATTCTTCTTGTAAGAAACTGAATTTTTTTTTCATTGTTCTTAAGATCCAAGGGTTTGGGTCTGTGGTCACCTATGCAAATTGGTGAGGATTTTTATCAAACTTCCCCAGGCAGGGGGATGCAAGGTTTTGCTGAGGATTTTGGGGGGAAAGACGTTTCCAAACGACTCTTTCCCGATAATAAACCTGGTTAGACGTTTGGTGGTGGCAGCGAAAGTCCAAGAGCAAAAGGTAAAATAATTTGTACCTTGGGGAAGTTTTAACCTAAGCTGATAAAAATAAGCTTAGGAGGTTTTCATGAAGGTCCCAACATCTGTACCATGGAGTTCAGAGTGGGGAAGGAACCTTGACATGGTGGCAGAGCAGTGGGATTAACTTGAAATCATTTTGAGATCAATTTGAGATTTTTTGAACCAAAAACAGAGATTTTAAAAGGGAATTTTTTTTCCTTTGGGCTGCTGAAAAGCACGTTTCCAACTGAAAGCAATTACGAGTTTTTTTCTCTGCTTTGGGGCCAGAGCAGAGACAAAAGGGAATTGTCTTTGGGAGCTGGAGTTTTCTGTACCTAAAGGCAGGGTAGTTAACCTCCTGCAGGGAAATTCACAAGTCTTCACAGATCTGAAGTTTTTTGCTTTTTGTTTTTTTTTTTTTCTTCTCCTTAGAGCAACTAGAGGGGTTTTCTGCCTATTTGCCTGGAGACAAAGGTGTCAGGGTTTTTTTTAGGATTTCTCTGTAGGCTGACAATCACTATCAGAGAACATAGGTATCCAGACATCACAGCAAAATTTTACAAGCCAAGTTTTTTTTGGTTTTCTTTCTAACTCTCTGATGTAAAGTTAGTTAAAAACAGAGAGGTTAGGATGACAGACTCCACAGTTCAACAAAAGGTGGAATTAGCCAGACTGGAGGCTGAGGAAAAACAAAAGGAATATGAAAGACAGATAGAACTCATGCGGATGGAGATGGATGAAGATGTGGCCAGGGAAAAAGAAATGGAGGCTGCCCACAGGAGGGAAATGGAGGCAAAGGACAAAGAACTGGAGGCGAAGGAAAAAGAGAGGAAGCATGCATTGGAGATGTAGAAGGCAAAGGCTCAGCAGAATATACCAACAAACCCTGGCAATCCTTCTCCAAGTACCACTTCCCATCACAGAAAGTTCCCCACCTACAAGGCAGGCGATGATACCGAGGCCTTCTTAGAAAACTTTGAAAGGGCCTGCCTTGGATACAACATCTCTACAGACCAATACATGGTAGAGCTGAGGCCACAGCTCAGTGGACCCTTAGCTGAGGTGGCGACTGAAATGCCTAAGGAACAAATGAACCAGTATGAACTGTTTAAAACCAAGGTGAAACTCAGAATGGGGCTAACATGCGAGCATTCCCGTTGGCGGTTCAGAGCCCTAAAGTGGAAACCAGACGTGTCATTTACCCACCATGCCTACCACATTCTGAAACATTGGGATGCCTGGATATCAGGAGCAAGTGTTAAGTCTCCAGCAGATTTGCCCTTCCTAATGCAAATGGAACAGTTCTTAGAGGGTGTTCCTGAGGAAATAGAAAGATACATCCTATATGGGAAGCCCAAAACTGTAATCGAGGTGGGGGAGATTGGAGCCAAATGGGTGGAGGTGGCAGAGAAGAAAAAAACTGGTCGCAGTTGGAGCGGATACCAGAATGGACAACCTCAGATCACACTCTACTACCGGGGCAGCCCAAGGCCCACCTGCCCCCCAAGGAACTCTCCAGCCACCTTATCATCGCGCCACACCGTTCTCTAGCAACCCACCTTGCCCCAGTGACCTGTAAGCTGGACGATATTTTAAATGTAATGAGATGGGGCATTTAAAGGCCAACTGCCCCAAGAACCCCAACAGATTACAGTTCATTGCACCAGAATCACCCCAGAGGTCCTCAGGCCCAGATACCTCCAAGATACCCTCAGAGGGGAGGGAAACTGTGAGTATGGGCAGGAAGAAGGTCACCGCGTGGAGGGACACCGGAGCACAAGTGTTGGCTATCCATGCTTCCTTAGTGGACCCCAATTTAATCAACCCAGAGATCCAAGTGATGATTCAACCCTTCAAGTCAAACTCTTTCAATTTGTCTACAGCCAGGTTGCCTGTCCAGTACAAGGACTGGTCAGGAACGTGGACTTTTGCAGTCTATGATGATTATCCCATCCCCATGCTGTTGGGGGAAGACTTGGCCAATCATGTGAAGCGAGCCAAGAGTGTGGGAATGGTCACCCGCAGCCAGGCTAAACAAGCCATCACGCCTAGCTCTGTTCCGGAAACTTCTACCCGGACCCGGTCAGAGGTGATGGACCCGGACCCCAGGCCAATGTCTGCAACAGCAGTAGTGAATCCAGTCCTAATGACCCAGACAGAGCCAATCCCGGAACCGGAACCGGCGGAACAACCAGCACCAGACCCATTGCCAGCACTGAATCCAGTACTTGTAACCCCAACACCAGAGGGCCCCACCAAACCTGAACCAGCAGCAGCCCATAACCCTACACAAGAGGCTCAGCCGGAGCCTGAACCCCAACATAGTGCACCAGTGGAGAGCGGTTCACAGTCAACGGAAACAGCCCCCATCCCCTACATCGCTTCCAGAGGGACCAAGCATAGGTCCACAATCCAATGAGGAACTGATGTCACCAGCATCAAGGGAACAGTTCCAGACCGAACAGGAAGCAGATGAAAGCCTCCAGAGAGCTTGGACGGCGGCACCGAGCAACCCACTGCATCTCAGCTCTTCTAATCGATCCAGGTTTGTTATAGAAAGAGGACTTTTATACAAGGAAACTCTTTCTGGTGGACACCAGGAAGACTGGCATCCTCAGAGACAGTTGGTAGTTCCAACTAAGTACCGGGTCAAGCTCCTGAGCTTAGCCCGTGATCATCCTAGTGGCCATGCTGGGGTGAACAGGACCAAAGACCGGTTGGGGAGGTCATTCCACCGGGAGGGAATGGGCAAGAATGTTTCTACCTATGTCCGGTCTTGTGAGGTATGCCAAAAAGTGGGAAAACCCCAAGACCAGGTCAAAGCCCCTCTCCAGCCACTCGCCATCATTGAAGTTCCATTTCAGTGAGTAGCTGTGAATATTCTGGATCCTTTTCCGAAAAAGACACCCAGAGGAAAGCAGTACATACTGACTTTCATGGATTTTGCCACCACATGGCCGGAAGCATTAGCTCTAAGCAACACCAGGGCTAAAAGTGTATGCCAGGCACTAGCAGACATTTTCGCCAGGGTAGGTTGGCCCTCCGACATCCTCACAGATGCAGGAACTAATTTCCTGGCAGGGAACTATGGAAAGCCTTTGGGAAGCTCATGGGGTAAATCACTTGGTTGCCACTCCTTACCAGCATCAAACAAATGGCATGGCGGAGAAGTTTAATAGAACTTTGGGGGCCATGATACGTAAATTCGTAAATGAGCACTCCAGTGATTGGAACCTAGTATTGTAGCAGTTGCTCTTTGCCTACAGAGCTGTACCACTTCCCAGTTTAGGGTTTTCACCATTTGAACTTGCATATGGCCACAAGGTTAAGGGGCCATTACAGTTGGTGAAGCAGCAATGGGAGGGATATACACCTTCTCCAGGACTAACTTTCTGGACTTTGTAACCAACCTACAAAACACCCTCCGAACTTCTCTAGACCTTGCTAAAGAAAACCTACAGGATGCTCAAAAAGAGCAAAAAGCCTGGTATGATAAACATGCCAGAGAGCGTTCCTTCAAAGTAGGGGACCAGGTCATGGTCTTAAAGGCACTCCAGTCCCATAAAATGGAAGCATCGTGGGAAGGGCCATTCACGGTCCAGGAGTGCCTGGGAGCTGTTAATTATCTCATAGCATTCCCCACCTCCAACCGAAAGCCTAAGGTATACCATATTAATTCTCTAAAGCCCTTTTATTCCAGAGAATTAAAGGTTTGTCAGTTTACAGCCCAGGGAGGAGATGACGCTGAGTGGCCTGAAGGTGTCTACTATGAAGGGAAAAGTGCTGGTGGCGTGGAAGAGGTGAACCTCTCCATGACCCTTGGGCGTATGCAGCGACAGCAGATCAAGGAGCTGTGCACTAGCTACGCACCGACGTTCTCAGCTACCCCAGGACTGACTGAACGGGCATACCACTCCATTGACACAGGTGTTGCTCACCCAATTAAAGTCCAACCTTAGTGGGTGTCTCCTCAAGCTAAAACTGCTATAGAATGGGAGATCCAGGATATATTACAGATGGGTGTAATCCGCCCCTCTGGCAGTGCATGGGCATCTCCAGTGGTTCTAGTTCCCAAACCAGATGGGGAGATACGTTTTTGCGTGGACTACTGTAAGCTAAATGCTGTAACTCGCCCAGACAACTATCCAATGCCACGGACAGATGAACTATTAGAGAAACTGGGACGGGCCCAGTTCATCTCTACCTTGGACTTAACCAAGGGGTACTGGCAGGTACCAAGGAAAGATCAGCCTTCACCACACATGTCGGGCTGTATGAATTTAATGTACTCCCTTTCGGGCTGCAGAATGTACCCACCAAAAGACTTGTAGATGGTCTCCTATTGGGATTAGGAGAATATGCAGTCACCTACCTTGATGATGTGGCCATATTTTCAGATTCATGGACAGAACACCTGGAACATCTACAAAAAGTCTTCGAGCACATAAGGGAGGCAGGACTAACTCTTAAGGCTAAGAAGTGTCAAATAGGCCTAAACAGAGTGACTTATCTTGGACACCAGGGGTGTCAAGGAACTATCAACCCCCTATAGGCCAAAGTGGATGCTATCCAAAAGTGGCCTGTCCCAAGGTCAAAGAAACAGGTTCAATCCTTCTTAGGCTTGGCCGGTTATTACAGACGATTTGTACTGCAATACAGCCAAATCACCGCCCCACTGACAGACCTAACCAAAAAGAAACAGCCAAATGCCGTTCAGTGGACTGAAGAGTGTCAGAAGGCCTTTAACCAGCTTAAAGCAACACTCATGTCTGACCCTGTACTAAGGGCCCCATACTTTGACAACCACCGATGAGTCCGAGCATGGTGTTGGAGCAGTTTCAATGCAGGAAGGACCGGATCAAGGATTCCACCCTGTAGTGTTTCTCACCAAGAAGCTGTCTGAGAGGGAAAGCAACTGGTCAGTTACTGAAAAAGAATGTTCCGCTATTGTCTATGCTCTGGAAAAGCTACGCCCATATTTTTGGGGATGGCGTTTCCACCTGCAAACCAACCATGCTGTGCTATAGTGGCTTCATACCACCATGGGAAATAACAAAAAACTTATTCGGTGGAGTTTAGCTCTCCAAGATTTTGATTTCGACATCCAACACATCTCAGGAGCTTCTAACAAAGTGGCTGATGCACTCTCCCATGAAAGCTTCCCAGAATCAACTGGTTAAAATAATGCTTGAGATGTGGAAAATATTGTTAATCTTTATATACTTGGTAGTATATTTAGAGATGCATGTGTCTTATTAACTCTATTTTTTCTGTTTTCCAGCATTTCACCCTATCTGTGATGGGGGGGGCGTGTCATAAAAATAAAGAGAAGGGTAAACACCTTTAAAATCCCTCCTGGTCAGAGGAAAAAACCCTTTCACCTGTAAAGGGTTAAGAAGCTAGGATAACCGCGCTGGCACCTGACCGCAATGACCAATGAGGAGACAAGATACTTTCAAAGCTGGAGGGGGAGAAACAAAGGGTCTGAGTCTGTCTGGGTGATGCTTTTGCCAGGGACAGAACAGGAATGGAGTCTTAGAATTTAGTAAGTAATCTAGCTAGATATGCGTTAGATTATGATTTCTTTAAATGGCTGAGAAAATAAGCTGTGCTGAATGGAATGGATATTCCTGTCTTTTTGTAACTTAAGGTTTTGCCTAGAGGGATTCTCTATGTTTTGAATATACTTACCCTGTAAGGTATTTACCATCCAGATTTTACAGAGGTGATTCTTTTTACTTTTTCTTCTATTAAAATTCTTCTTGTAAGAAACTGAATTTTTTTTCATTGTTCTTAAGATCCAAGGGTTTGGGTCTGTGGTCACTTATGCAAATTGGTGAGGATTTTTATCAAACCTTCCGCAGAAAGGGGGGTGCAAGGTTTTGGTGAGGATTTTGGGGGGAAAGTCGTTTCCAAACGACTCTTTCCCAATAATAAGCCCGGTTAGACGTTTGGTGGTGGCAGCGAAAGTCCAAGGGCAAAAGGTAAAATAGTTTGTACCTTGGGGAAGTTTTAACCTAAGCTGGTAAAAGTAAGCTTAGGAGGTTTTCATGCAGGTCCCCACATCTGATCCTAGAGTTCAGAGTGGGGAAGGAACCTTGACAGGAGGTGAATGTAAATTCCCAACTCTGGACCTAATCTTTTAAAACTACACCTGGAGGACAAACCCATAGTCTGCTGATTTACCTGAAGATCAAAGCCCCTAGCTGCAAAAAACAGGATTCGCAGATTCAATGGCATGCTTGTTCTGAGTTAACAGCTGTTATGAACTTGTAGCCAAAAAAAAATCCCTTTGTTGGGTCTGAAGGACTGATCACCTGCCAGAATTCTTGTTGGAGTTGGGAGTGATTTAGGGTAAGCTTATTTGCAGGCATGGAGGTTCTCTTATTGTTTGTAATGTTTCCTCTGTAATGCTTTCACTTTAGAAATAAACATTCAAAAGGGCAATTACAGTATTTGTACCCTCTGAGGAGAAAGCAAAGCACAGATGCAGGCATGCTTAGGCAATAAAGGCAGGCAACTGTGCAGTCAGGAGGGAGCGAGATGTGGGTCTCTGCCTTAGAGAGGTGACAGATGAGGAGCCAGGAGCCTATAGTGGGTGCCCTTGATCGAAAATGGAGGGGGAATACAAGTACAGGTGCAGCTGCCGTGAATTGTGAAAGACGCCATCACACAATCCTTACTTTTGGGTTTAAAGCTTGCAGGCTGAGTCTGGCCAAAAACTCCCAAAGCTGCAGTCTCTGTACATCAGCAGGTGGAACATTCCAGTCCTGCTATGTGGTGGTACATCCTCTGGTGCCCTTGACAGTCAGTTTTTGTCACTTGATGATTACGGAGATCCCTCTGGCTGTTTCTAGTGTGACCATAGCTAGCCAGATTTGGGAGATGATTTCTTCTTTATTTGTCCTGAATTTTCCCTCTAAGGAAAAAAGGGTTTCTTGCCTCTAGACTCTGGTTAGTGATATCCCTTACTCTGGGGAATGGGATTTGATAGTGCAAGCCTGCACTTTGAAGAGGGTGCATGAGGATTTATCCTCAAGAGACCTTGTTTATGCCTCACAGTCATTGGAAGGAAAAAGCTTGGCTTGGGTCCAATTCTTTTTATACGTCTTCTGCTTTTTTGGGGGGGGGTGGGGGAGTAGGAATTTGTCAGTTGCTACCTACTGCAGTGTAGATTGTTCTTTGTCTTACTTGGGGGCATCTCTGTAGCTGATGACTCTCAAAGAGTGAGAGTCCTGTGATGATGATATCTTTAGGAAGGGAAAATTTCTTACCTTGTAATTCTGGTTCTTTGAAGATCTGATCTCACAGGATTCTCATTTACCCACCCACCCCTTTCCACTCAATTTGCTGTTTCATTCCTGAGGCTCTGTGTGTATATATATTTTAGTATGTCTGCATAAATGTGTTTGTTTTATACCATAGCTCCAGAGCGAGGGGAGTATTTTACCATTAGCTAATACTTCAGCCTTTTGCTTAAAAATTCTCCTGAAAAAACAACCACCAAAACCCCTGACTGTTGGAGGCACTAGAAGTTTATGGCACTTATGTGGCAGGTTTAGAATGTTCTCCTTGCTGGAGTAGGTGAAGGAGGTGAGGGTAAATGTGGGAGGCACAGCCTTTCAAAGCTCTTTATCTTTGGGAATTGAAGCCAGTCTTGTGCTGGAGGTCTGAGAGCCAGGTGTGTGAATTCTGTGACATTATCCATCAAAGAAGAGAATAACAAGGTGTAACTAATTTTCCTAACTCCTGAATGGCATGGTTGCATTTCATTGAGTCTACTGCTATATAAAAAAAAAATGAACTAGTAAATAAGTCTTATTCTTCATGTTTTAAATTACTGAGATGTTTTCTTCTGCTTATGAACTTTGTTGCTTTCAAAAAATATAAACACAATTTTAAATCCAGCAGTACTAGTCTTACTACTCAGTTAATAACAGTACTGTATCCTAAGTGGAAAAAAATGGGGATTGTGACAGGATGTCAAGTTCTGGGACACTACAGGGAGATACAATACTTTCCTGCTGACTCAGCCAAGCAGCAAGACCAAGTAGGTCTCACTAGCTTCAATACAGAAGGATACTAAGGTTTGCAATGCACTCTAAGGAGCTAGGAGTTGAGACAGTAGTTCAAACAAAGAAATAAATAAGTGAAACCCCTTATAAACAGCCTGCTCAAAATTAGGTTTTTATTGTTGTTAAAATAAAGAAAAATCTCAGGAAGTGGTTGAGAGTTTTTGACAAGTTTAGTGTGTTTGTATTATGTAAAGAGCAAGGGAGGGAGACAGTATGTTCCCAGAGCTTGAAACTACAACCTATTATTCAAGTAGTCCTGTCTCAGATGAGAAGTCCCAGTTTTACAAAATAGAATAAAGGTCAAAGGCGCTGTGCTTGGCTTTCATTTCACCTCCATTATTCACCTGCACAGAGCCTGACTATTTGGGCTTGGAAAGTAGACATGGATATCACCCCTGAAGGTTACAGGAGAGTCCTGGTCCAGCATGGCTGAATTCAAAGGGAGTTTTGCCACTGACACTATTTTCTTTCATTGTTTTTCCCAGCTGTTCTACAGTTTCTGTGTATTGCGGAGAGAAAATTGTATCTCCATAGATAGATTGCAAATTTTTTTCACCAAAATATGCGGATTTGGGTCAACTCAAATATTTTAATAAATTTGTGTCAATTATGGTGAATTGTTTTGGTCGAAACAAAAAAAGATCTCAAATGTCAAAAAGTACCATCTCACCTTTATCAAAACAAAACATTGAGATTTTAGACTAAATTCACAAGGAGAGCATTCAAACATACAAGAAGGAAGGAGTAGTGGCCCCCTTACACATAATAGCCCAGTAGTTAAGGAACTCATCTGGGGTGTGGGAGATCTGAACTTGAATCCCCAGTAAGGGGTTCAGTAAGTGCCCTAACCACCAGGCTATTGGTTATAGTGGGTGGGGCTCCCTCAATGTCTTCTGTAGCAGCTGTTCCCTTTGTTTGGTTTCCTTCTTCAGAAGATAAATTTTCATGGCAAAAAAATATCAGACCATTGTTAAACAATAGCATTTATTTTTTATACAGTAACTGAAGTGTACTAAACACTTTTCAGAGAGTAAGAGGACCTGGACTTGATTCTCAACTGCCTGGTGTAGTCATTTCTCCAGATCATACTGGTAACATCTTACAAACTCTTTGCACAAAAGTAAATGACTACACAAAGTGCAAGGCAGTGGAGAATCAGGCCCACATTCTAGGTCCCTATTAGAATGCAAACTAATCATACAATATGCAACATGTATTTGATGGAAAGAATACAAAATCAAGGTGACTGGGCAGTAAAGTTTAGTAGTACTATTATTCCCATGACTTTATTTTTATTTAAAAAATTTGTTTATTAGTTCTTCTCTTAGGTGACCACACCCTGATCTCTTCCTGGTATCTGGTTTCATCCTATTATTTTTCATTATTTTAAAAATATTTTTCATTCATTAAAGCTCATCAACACAAGGAGACTGACTGGAATAGCTATTCTGCAATAGTTCTCCCAGTGGCTATTCTTATTTCAGAATAAGTGTACACTGCAGAGTTATTACAGAATAGCTATTGTGCTTTAAATTTGTAGCCTACCTTATTCTGGAACAACTTCCCCATGTAGAAAATTCAGAGACTGGGTAATTTTTTTTCCAAGAGTGCTTATGTGATTTAGGAGTCTAAATCCCATTTTCAAAAGTGACCTAGGCACTTAGGAGCCATTAGACTCCCAATGATTTTTAGGGTATGTCTACATGTTGGGGGTAATGTGAAGAATGGCTGACTGATTTCTAAACTGCATTTATGAGTTGTACATTCATTAGTCCATGTAGACCTTGCAGGTATGTACAAAAAGTTCCCTAGTGTGCTTTAACTAGGGTGACCAGATAGAAAATGTGAAAAATCAGGACAGGGTGGAGGGGAATAGGCACCTATATAAGTAAAAGCCCTGACTATTGGGACTGCCCCTATAAAATCAGGACATCTGGTCACCCTAGCTTTAACATAGTGGTGTTTCAAACAGCATTACATTAATGAGTGTTAGGGAGCTATTAATTCACACCAGCAAGGTCTACATGGACCAATGAATCAATGTGCAGCACTTAGTGCAGTTTAGAAATCAGACACCTGTCATGCACATTATCCCCCCAATATGCAGACATGCCCGGAGGTTCCTAAGCCATGTAAGTACTTTTGAAAAATTTTACACATCATCATGTTTTAATACTAGGTTGATGATGGATGTCTTAGAAATGTATAGATCAATTTGCATAATCTAAATGGCTGTTCACCATAGTAACTATCATATTTCCATAGCAAATGGGTACTTTCTGGCAGGCGGATGGAACATATTCCTTCACTTCTATGTCAGGTGGATTTCTTACAAGAAAAAAAGTTTGTTTACCTCACCCAACTTGCCCAGTCACATGTTTTCTTAAAAAAACCCATAAAAATAATATAAGTGGTATTTATTAATTATTGTAGTGCCTAGGAATTCCAACTGAGCGTAGGGCCACATTGTCAGGCACTGTGAGAAAAGGTGAAGCTATGGCATTGTTTATTAGTTTTATGTTTTTTGTAAGGATACTCATACCGAGGCAAGTTGTGTGAGTAAAACAAACTCTTTTCCTTGTAAGAAATCCATATGTCATAGGAGTGGACAGTGGAAGACGTTCTCCCCACCTGCCAGAGAGACCCATCCACCAAAACAATGGAGCAATAATCTTCTATACCATTGCACCTGAGGAGTAGCCTGGACTCTCCTAGATCAAGTTAAAACTGGATTGGAGATAGGAGGTACTTACCTAACAGGAAGTCTCCTGAGACAAAGAAGGATTAGAAAATAGGTTAATGATTTATCATCTGAAGATTCACTGAACCAGCAAGAAGTTTGGCTCACTGAAGAGAGAGACAGACAGAGAAACACACACAAGAGAAGCAAGTTAGGGAAACAGCATGAATAAGCTGGGACCAGATGGGTCACAAAGGGAGCTTTACTTGGAATGTTAGTTTACTGTATTCATGTGTGTGTGGAACTGAAACTGAAAATAGCCTACTACTAGGTAGCATTTAGGAAATGTAAAACTTAACATGTGTTGAAGGAATTTTTAACTTTTCCTTAATCTATTTTTCTCTATACTTTAAAAACAAACAAAAAACCCACAAAAATGCTTGTTTTGCTAAGCAATTTGTTAGATGAATCTTTCCAACCAGATAAGTCTTCTGTCTCCAAGGAGAGATAAAAATGTTACTTGTAGGGACCTGCAAGGTAAAAGTGAAAACGTAAGACATCTATCCTTGCTAGAAGAGCCATGATTATGGGACACACGCCAGGGAAGGGTAAGCTGCAAAAGGTGAAAGCAAGCAGTTTACTGGGGGCAGCTGAAAGACTACAATGGAGCAAGTTCTGGCCAAAAGGCTATATTAAAGGACATAATATGGTGACAGATCCTGCCCTGAAGAGTAAGGCCCCGTCTACACTGGCAAGTTTATGTGCAGTAAAGCAGCTTTGAGCGCAGTAACTCCCAAGGTGTACACACGGCCAAGTGCCTTAGTGCGCAGAAACTGCTCAGATGCAGCATTCTAAAAAAACCCACCCCGACGAGAGGCATAGAGCTTTCTGCACCGGGGCTACAGCACTACGGTGCCAGTGTAGACACTGTGGTGATTACAGCGCTGTGATTGGCCTCCAGGAGATGTCTCACAATGCCTGTTCTCACCTCTCTGGCCTTTGGTTTGAATCTACTGCCCTGTCCTCAGGTGACCAACCATCAGCCCCTCCCCATATATTCCTTTGAAAATTTGAAAGTCCCCTTCCTGTTTGTTCGGTGATGCATGCAGTGGTCTCAGTGCATCTTTCCATGTGGCCATGCCTACTCCACACATCAGGCGATCCCCAGCTTGGAGCAATGCTGAGCTGCATTTGGGGAGAGGAGGCAGTACATTCACAACTGTGCTCCAACTATCGGAATTATGATTCCTATGGACAGATTTCTAGATGCACGATAGAAAGGGACCATGACTGGGACACATTGCAGTGCAGGGTCAAAGTGAAGGAGCTGCGGAACGCCTACCACAAGGCATGGGAGACAAACCACCTCTCTGGTGCTGCGCCCATGAGCTGCCAGTTCTACAAAGAGCTGGAGGTGATACTGGTGATACCCACCTCCACTGCGTAAGCCCCTGTGGATACTTTGTTGGCTCATGTGTCAGTCAAGAGCCCGGAGGAGGCAATCTTGGATGAAGAGGGGGAGGGGGAACCAGAGGCAGAGGATGACTTGGAGGCCAGAAAGACATGCAGTCAGGAGCTCTTTTCTACCCTGGAGGAGCCTAGCCAGTCACAGCAGTCGGATCTTGGTGAAGTGCAAACAGGAGAGGAGGCCCCCTGGTAAGTGGATCTGATTTTGGGAATTGCTGAAGCCAGTTGTTGGGGGCAGGAGGGTTGCAGAAAGCAGGTGTGTCTCCCACCACATGCCTAGCTTGAGCGGCGGAATAGGCTGTTGATACACTCCCTCACTTCTTGGGAATCTCCCTCAGAAATCTCCAGGAAACTTTTGTGGATATACTGGACAATTCACTCCCGCAGGTTCCTTGGCAGAGCTGCTTTGTTTCTTGTCCCATTAACGGTAACTTTTCCACGCCACTGTGCCGTCACGGGGGCAGGGCAGAGGGAAACCATTGCTGCAACACAGGCTAGCTGCATAGGTGCCAGGGCAGAAGCCGCAGGCTTGGAGAAGACCCTCCCTTGATTATCTGCTCACCCTCAGCAGTGAGATATCTTCCATAATGATCACCTCCTGTGGAAAGTGTGGGGACAGGAATGGTGTGGGGCCTATCCTACCGTGCTAGCTCTCCCCAAGAGCCACATGCCCAGTGTACAGCAACATTGATTTACCCTGCCCCTGTGGCTACTCACTGTTTTTGGGGTCTTGTGGCTTATGTGTGCTTGCCTGGGATCAGTCAGTTAGTGACAGATGTGTGAGTACTGGATGTATTTTAAAGCCATTTGAGGAGTCAACTAATTAATATTAAGAATCTTAAACTCAAATCAAATGTTATTTCTCTTTGTTTACCAAGATTCACTTATTTCTCCTTTCCAGGAGTACAGTCTAGTGTTTAAACAGGAGAAACTCTTAATATCTTAAATTACAATGGCATTTCAATATTCCATTAAAATCACTTCAAGAAAAAAATACATCTAAACCCTTGGCAGTGGTTTTGCAAACTGCATCTCAGAAGTTTTGGTGATGTCATCACTTCATAGAAACAGCACTGGGCTGGGTGGTTGCTTCATCTTTATGCTGTGTTGTCACCTTCTTTATTTAGTTGCCTTGTTGCTATTTTGCTTACCTGTAGAAATGAGATGAACAGGCTAAGTTGAGAAGAGTGTACTGAGATGAAAGTGCTGTTCTATTGGTCTCTCAATTCAGAGTTTTATATTGTTCTCTTTCTCTAGTCTCACTGAGGGTGGAAGACTGGGCTCACATATTAACTGCTGTTAATTTTTGATTACCTCATCACCTTCATGGGAAGGTCTTGATTGCATATTCATGAGCTGAAGATGCTGTCTGGTAATACATATGTAGCAGAGTTGTAAATGACTTTGTGTGTGGTGGGAATTTTTCAGGACATATTTAAAGTTAGATTTTTAACTCTTTTTTATTCAGTTCATTTTGAGATCCCTTTAGTTCTACTGGGTTTAATACGAGCTGAAATTCTTTTTTAAATGAGTTTAGACTTGCCTATTTCCCGTGCAAAGGTTTTTGAGCTTTCAAAATGATCTTTTTAAATCAAATTATTGTTTAAGAGAGTCTTTAAACTTAAATGGTCATCAAAGAAGATATTGTATCCCCACCCCACTAATCGTTGTAGAAGTTCTTTTTATAGTAAGAAGTTGCTTAAGCATTGGCAGGTAGCTAATTAATTACCAATTAATATCAATATTTGTATAAGGAAGTGGCTTATTACATTAATAAGCAGCATCACGTCTATAAAAATAACAACATAAATTCAGCAAACATGCAGAAAAGTTTGTAATAACCTAAAGTTGCTTTTATTATAATTAGTAACCATTTTTGCATCAATGTTGAGGTCTACCCCTACAGAAAGGCAATGAGCCTAATTCTTCACTGCCTTTGCCTTACACCTTGTGTAGCCACCTGCATCCAATTCAAGTACTATTATAGCTGGTTTATACATACATACATTATAGTGTCTTCGAACGTGGATGAGTATGTTAATTTTTCATAATGCTTTAACCCAATTGTAACAGGAAATGTTTGTACCTTTGGTAGGACCCACTGCAGGCAAACATTTTAACTCTGTGCCATCCAGAGAAGTGAAGGCCCTTTCCAGTCCATCTGTGAGGACATTTATTGCAATACCTCCCCCACCCCCTGCCTACGTAAAGCATGTCAAGGGTTAAATACGTCTGCCACTGAACACTATTCAGGTTTCAGAGTAGCAATCGTTTAACACCATATGCAAACTTGCGAAGCAAAGAAAGCGGGGATAGCAGGACCGATTGCTGTCCCAATGTGGCAGATATGAGAGCGATCCTTCTTGGTGCCGTCTATGGCAGGCACTGCTACTGGAGTGACAGGGCCAGATTTCAGAGTAGCAGCCCTGTTAGTCTGTATTCGCAAAAAGAAAAAGGAGGACTTGTGGCACCTTAGAGACTAACAAATTTATTAGAGCATAAGCTTTCGTGAGCTACAGCTCGCTTCATCGGATGCATCCGATGAAGAGGGCCAGATTTGAAGCTCTCCGGCTCTTTCCCGCCTTGCCACGCTTTTACACGATCAGAACTTTTTCTCTTCCCAGACACTTCTGTGGGCTGGAGGCGGGGTGGAAGCCGGGGAGCGCGCGGGGCTGAGGACGCCACCTCGCAGCCGAGGCGCCGCAGGGGGAGCCCCCCGAACCGGCCCAGTCCTGCCCGGTTTACCCGGCGGCGGGGGGAGGCGAGAGGCTGAGCGGCAGCCCCAGGTGTCCCCGGGAGTGGGGCTCGCCGGCGGGGAGGAAGAGCCACGGTGTGAAACGCGTGGGCGGGGCGGGCATCTGGATTTTGAAAGCACCCGCCCGCCGCTGCCGCCCCCATGCGGGGGGAAGCGCAGCGAGGGCGCCTTATCCCGCCTCCCCCCGGGGGGGGGGGCAGGGCGGCGGGGACGAGCCGAGACCACGCTCGGGCGCCTCCCGCCCGCCCGCCCGCCCGGCCTGTGTGCGCCGCAGCTGCAGGAAACCCAACCTCGCCCCGCCTCCTCCCGCCCCGCGTGCGGCTCCGCGCCCGCCTCGCCCGCCCATTGTCTGCGCGGCGGCTCCAGGCGGCGGGAGAGGCGGCGCGGGCAGCAGGGCAGGGCGAGCCGCCGGGGCGGCCGCTTGTGGTGCGGGGCAGGAAGGCGGCGGCGGCGGCGGCGGCTGGGGCGCGATGCTGGGCAGCCCGGCAGCCGCTGAGAGGCTGAACCAGGATCTGGCCCGGCGGGGCGGCCGCCCCCGCCGCTGCGGCTGCTGAAGGGGGAGCGGCCGCGCCGGCTCCGGAGACGCGGACTTCGCGCCCCTCCCCCCCCCCGACCCCATGGAGACGCTCAGCGCCGTGAAGGCCAAAGTGGGAGCGAAAAGCGCCGGCGGCTGCGAGGCGGCGGGGACGGGCGAGCCCCAGCCCGCTCCTTCCTCCAGCCCCGCGGGCTCCGGCTCCCCGGCGCCGCCCGAGCCCCACGCCGGCAAGCTGGAGGATCTGGAGACCCTGGCGACTGTGGGTGAGTGGGGGGGGGGGGGCTGGGACGCAGCCCCTGCGCCCTCGGGGCGAACAAAGGAGCCGCGTCCCTCTGCCCAGGTACCCGCCCGCTAGCCCGGGCTGCGGGCGCTGGGCTCCGGCCGTGCCGCTTGGCGCGCCCCGGGCACCAGCTGTTGGCTCCGCAGCCGCCAGTGGCACCGCTTTGCCCTTTCCCCAAAGCCAGAGCTCCGGCCCGCTCCTTTCCTGTGCCCTCCCCTCCGCCCAGTCCCATCTCCCTGGCTGGTCCCCGGGGGGCATCTTCCGTGCCCGGCTCCTCTCCCGTGGCTTTCTGAAGACTTCAGTGCCTGCCGGGTATTTCCTGAGCGCTGGAGGTGCCGCGTCTGACACAGCAGAGTTGAGCTCTGTAAATGTCAGTGTAATGGCTGGCAGGTGCCACCCACTGAAAAACCTACTGACGCTGTGGGAAGTTGCGATATTTTATGTGCCTATAACCAGTATGTTGCTCGGTGTCTATCTTAAGCATAGAGTTAAGCCTTGTCTTTTTTTTTTTTTTTAACTAGACAAGACCACAAGCCGTTCATCTCAGAACAGTATATTGCTTTGAACTTCAGCCACCTTTGAAAGCAGTTTTCACTAGAACCATTTTTTTTTTTTGAATTAAAGTTATAGTTAGCATGAATTGGTGCATTACTGTGGATGTTTTTTTCAGTTTGTCCTAACCTGAAGAGTGCAGCATTCCTACTCCACTACACCCTCTCCAGCTTAGCTCAGTACGCATCACGGTTGTGTGGATACAAACTATGTTCAGACTGGACAGGGTTTTGGGCATGGTTTAAAAACAGAAGTGAGATGAGCTGGATATTGCTGGCTGCATAATCATGTGTGAGTCACAACTGAACTAGTCAATAACATGATTTTGGGCTTGTGTGTGGGGATGGGACAATCCGGTGTTCAATGGCACACTGCACATTCTTTTTGTAATACTGTTTTATATGGCTTAGCCTTAGCCCATTATCCAAAATCATCCAATGAAGTGAGTTGTAGCTCACGAAAGCTTATGCTCTAATAAATTTGTTAGTCTGAGGTGCCACAAGTACTCCTTTTCTTTATATGAATACAGACTAACACAGCTGCGACTCTGAAACATGTTAAAATACAAATTAATAGTTTCAAATGCAGTTTGTGGGCCACTGAGGAAGGCAGGTTAACTGACACCCAGTTAAATATATTTCACAACCTAAACCCACACTGCCCTCTTTGGTAACTAGTGCAAAAAAGCTTTGGGCTGAAGGGAATTGTGGAAGAAGGTAAAGTAGCATCTTTTGATTTCTAGCACACCTTATCTAGATCTCCATTTTTATGAGAACCTCCATTCCAGTGTGTGTTAAATAGTAGCATTTATTTCAACATTTGACACTCCATATACATCTACAGTAACTTGAATGGTATTTGCCTCTAGTCTAATATCAGTACTCCCAGAGTGTGTGCATGTGTAAATCTGTATGTTCTTGTACTAGGTTCAGATGGTTGTGTATGCAGCCATACCAAACCTTTATTTATACTTGCCAACAGAATGCCAAAAAGTCTGATTTGTTGGATGGACTTACTCTCTAGCAAATGCTGCGAACCCCTATTCTGGATAGAAATAAATGGTGTTCAGCCAAAGCTCACTTGAGGTTTAAAACTATTTTTAATCAACATTGTGGTTTAAACATGGTTCTTTAAAAATGGTGGTAGAATGGCTTAAGACTTTTATAGTTGATATGAGCCGTGCTAGCCAATCTTAAAATGTATTGCTTTCTTTAATATTTAAAAGTTGAATTGTGAACAAGTCTTATTAATAGAGATATATTTGCATAAAAAAACCTGCTGCACTCTCTTGGAAGTGATTAATCTCATTTGTGACATCACAACTAGTTGCTGTGGAAACACTTGTCATCACAGAGGATTATGCCCCCAGGTGGAGCACAAACTGCAGGAAAAGGCTAACTCTTAAGATATAATTGTCATGCAAATATCCCTAGAAATAACAAGGAAAACAAAAAATGGCACAGGAATTATTTCTAAACATATCTTTTCAGAGACTTTTATAAGGTGATTCTGAACACTTAAGAAAATGGAAAGTTGGGATTCTGTAAAGAATGCTGATGGAATGGAGGTCTGAAGGGAGGGGGTTGCCTTCAAAAATTTCTATTTACCTTCTGATAGCAGAAGACACAGTGCTCAGGAAGGGGGTGGGGAGGGGAGAAGAGTGTAGGAGCAGCAGCCTACTGTTTAGCAATGCACTGACAATGCACTTCTATCTTTTTCCTGTTGCCCTCCTTTTGCTGTTGCTTGGATATTCATAGCCAGTTTGCTAACTCTTATCTGTGGCCAAATCTATGCTATAAATTTACATCAGTGTAATATGTTGCTCAGAGGTGTGAAAAATCCACACTCCTGAGTGACAGTTATACTGACTTAACCCCCGATGTAGACTGTACTGTGTTGACGGGAGGACTTCTGCGGTCAGCGTAGCTACACTGCCTCTTGTGGAGGTGGATTAACTACACTAATGGAAGAAACTCTGCTGTTGGCATAGTAACTTCTTCACTGAAGTGCTACAGCAGAAACTACAAAACTTGAGAGGAAGGAGAGAAGAGTGTACAAATCTGTTGGTGTAAAGACCCCTAGGGCCTTGTTTAAAAATGGAAGTTGAGGTGATTTAAATTGGTTTTAAAACTGATTTTGTTAAACTATTGCAGAAGATCATGGGTGTTTAGTTTAAACCTGTTCCTTACATTGTTAAAGCAATATAATCCCGGTTCATATTGTTTTGTGTATCCATACAGTCTTTTACACTGCTTTAACTAGATAGTTTTAAGTCCTACCTCTGCTCCCTCCCCCCCCCCCATCATCAACATGAAATTAACAATACTAGGGTTAATTTCACCACTGCAATTTAGAACCTCGGTAAAATTGTGTCAAGAATTGTCAGTTTTAGACTGCTGATATTATTGAAAGCAATGCCTGGTATCAGAGGCGAACATGGGAGTCATTTGTGTGGGAGGAGAGCCAGGAAGTTGCAGGTCAGGAAGTTCTGACTTTGTTGGGGTATGTGTATGGGAAAGGAAGAAAGGGGAAGAGATAAGAGCATCTGGGGTTCTTTGGACTGTCTTACTACAATAATGGGGGCCATTTCAGTGGCTATTTGAGCACCTCACATTCTTTAATGTGTTTGTCTCCCATGAGGTAAAGTAGTTATCCCCATTTATGGATGGGGAAACTAAACAGTGACATAGAAAGTATGTGACATAGCAAGGACCTGAACCCCAGTTTTCCAAGTCCTAGACTCGTGCGCTAATTGCTGGATCATCCTTCCTCATCCTTTTTTAACACTAATGAATCATTGTTTGATATAAACGCTGAAGCTCCTAAGGAGAATGTAGAGAAATCAATCTGGGAGGAATTGCAGCATCTTCTCCTTTTCCCAACAGCTGAAGTTGCTTGGGGATTGTTCCTTGAACCTCTGCAGTGGTGCTGTCTAGCTTTTTTTGTGTTGTCATTTCTATAGTATATCCAGATTTTTCCAAGCCTTAACAAAGGGATGAAAAAGTCAGATAAAGAGGTAGAATAAGACAATAGAATGAAGGGAAAGGAGTGATTGCTTCATTCCTGGAGGGATGGGGGAAGGAAATTCTTTCTTTCCAAAGAGTATAACATATGGCCAAGGAAATAGGATACAGAGGGGAAAAAAAGAGAACGTAAGGAGAGGTGGGGAAGAGGAGGGATGAAATGAAAGAAGGAAATATCTATTGAAAGAACAAACCAAAACAAAAAACTTGACACTGTGCAATGAATTTCAGAGCCTTTAATAAAGGGACACTGCTTAACTTTAAAACTTGTAAACCATTTTTGTAAAACCTTAAGAGCAATGGAAACTTTCCCACAATATTTAACAGTTACAATGAACAGAGTTGCTTTTAAACAAACATCCCTATGAATTGTTCTAAACTAAAATTTTGTGGTATGATGAAACTGCATGTTATAAATAACCCCAGACTCTTATTTAATTGTGTAAGCATGGAAACATGGGGGAAAAATCAAAATAAAACTGCAAACAAAACAAAATCCCTGGCAAAATCTATTGTTTTACTACTGTAGGCATTCTTCTGCTTCTATACTAGAAATTCTAGTAATTTCTTCTATAGGTATAGTCTGTTCAGTAACAGCTATTGTTCTGATTTAGTATCTAAGTATACAATTTTTTTGGTTAATACTAGTGGAAGCTTTTTTCCACAACCAAAACTTGTAACAGCCATTTAAAAAAAAAAAAGAAATAAAACTTTTGAAGTCTCTCTTGAATAGTTAATGAAAACAATAATATGATATTGGCTGGCTGCTCAACAATCCAAACATAACATCACTTTGTATAATGCATTTTTAGAGTGATTTTTGTTTTGAAATGTTCTACCCAATCTCAAGGAGAGTTGATGGTTTCTTCCATGCTTTTACTTTGCAAACACATTTTAGCTCTGTAGGTTTCAGAAGGAAAAAAAATTGTATAATGTTGTTTTAGAGACTTGAATTCATTGTTGCATTCTCACATCTTCAAGACAAAGCATCTGTATTTCAGTTGAGTGACTTAGGGCATGTCTGCACTAACAACGTTAAAGGGCTGCTATGGCAAAATTTCTGTTTTCCCCTCTGATAGCAGAAGACACAGTGCTCAGGAAGGGGCTGGAGTGTTTTTTTTTTTTTTTTTTTTTTAAAAAAAAAAACAAAAAAAACCCACCTCCATGAAGGGAGTAGCTACCAGTGCTGGTACGCTGTCTACACTGGCACTTTACGGCGCTGAAACTTGCGGCGCTCAGGGGTGTGTTTTTTCACACCCCTAAAAAAGGAAAGTTGCAGCGCTGTAAAGCGTTAGTGTAGACAAGCCCTTAGTTTTTTTTTCTTGTTTTGTCCTTTGTTCCTCTTCTTTCTTCCTTCTCCCTCTTCTCTCCTCCTTCTCACACAAGTTCACACCTGTCCTTGAATAATCAACTATGACCCAGAGGCAGTTTGAGTGAAAATGACCAGGTGTGTCAGTTTCTCTGTTGCTCCTTCAATACTTTACCGTGGGATTGTTCCACAGGTAATTGAAGAAGCAGCATTGGTAGATTATGGAGAGAGAGAGAGAAATCAAACCCTACATGGCCAGAAGAAGGGCTTCTTCCATGAGGGTCCTTGTTCTTAATGGATTGGTAAGTGAATAATAAAAGGGAGAAATGAACAACCCTTCCCTTCTCAAAAGGAAGAAAATAGGACACAAAAGGAAAGATTCTTCCTCCAAACTAGGAGTATACGATGACTAAAACATGCACAGACTGGGTGTTCAGGATACAGACAGAGTAACAGAAATGTTTGTGGGAAAGAAAGATTTGTAAAATCTGAGAAACTGGTGAAGAAAAATGTGTATTGATTCAGTACAGTCTTGCCCCCTAATATTAAATTTCCTTTGACTACTAATCTTATTAAAGTAGTTAATTGGTATGTGGCAAGCTCAGACCCCCTCCCTGTTCCTGCTATGGACTTGACTGTATTTGAAAATGGGTGTGGGTAGGGAAGTTCCCTGGATATAAAACAAAATGAAATGAATCCCCATAACAGTTACTCTTCAATATTTATGCTAGAGAGCATCATTGCAAGGCTAATCCAATCTCCATGTCCTGGAATGGATGAAAATGTAGGTGGAATATTGGGGAAGACTTCCTCGCAGTGAGATCTAGCAAATAGTCATGCAAGGAAAAGCACTGAAGAATAAACTAGGGAAGAGGGCTGGCAAGTAATTAAAAAATTAATTTTGATTAATCATTCGATTCATCACACTGTTAAAGAATAGAATATCATTTATTTAAGTATTTTTGGGTGTTTTCTACATTTTAAAAATATTGATTTCCATTACAACCCAGAATAAGAAGTGTACAGTGCTCACTTTATTTTTGATTAAATGTATTTGCATGGTAAAAAAAACAAAATAAATAGTATTTTCAATTCACCTAACGCAAGTACTGTAGTGCAATCTGTTTATTATGGAAGTTGAACTTACAAATATAGAATTATGTGCAAAAAAACCTGCATTCAAAAATAAAACCATCTAAAATTTTAGAGCCTGCAAGTCCACTCAGTCCTACTTCTTGTTAAGCCAATCACTCAGGCAAACAAGTTTGTTTACATTTGCAGGTGATGCTGCTGCATGCTGCTTATTTACAATGTCACCTGAAAGTGAGAACAGGCATTTTGGTGGCACTGTTGTAGCTGGTGTTGCAAGATATTTACATGCCAGATGCTCTAATGATTCATATGTCCCTTCATGCTTCAAAAAACATTCCAGGGGATGTGCATCTGTGCTGATGGCGGGTTCTGCTTGATAACAGTCCAAAGCAGTGTGGACTGATGCATGTTCATTTTCATCCTCTGAGTCAGATGCCACCAGCAGAAGGCTGATTTTCTTTTTTGGTGGTTTGGGTTCTGTAGTTTCCGCATCAGAGTATTGCTCTTTTAAGACTTCTGAAAGGATGCTCCACATCTTGTCCCTCTCAGATTTTGGAAGGCACTTCAGATTCTTAAATCTTGGATCAAGTGCTGTAGCTATCTTTAGAAATCTCAGTGGTACCTTTTTGCATTTTGTCAAATCTGCAGTGAAAGTGTTCTTAAAATGAACAACATGTGCTGGGTCATCATCCGTGACTGCCATAACATAAAATATATGGCAGAATGCTGGTAAGACAGAGCAGGGGACATACAATTCTCCCCCAGGGAATTCAGTCACAAATTTAATATTTTTTTTTTAACAAGCATCATCAGCATGGAAGCGTGTCTTCTGGAATAGTGGCCGAAGCATGAAGGGGCATATGAATCTTTCGCACATCTGGCACATAAATATCTTGCGATGCTGGCTACAACAGTGCCATTCAAATGTCTGTTCTCACTTTTTGGTGATACTGTAAATAAGAGGGCAGCATTATCTCCTGCAAATATAAACAAACTTGTTTGTCTGAGCAACTGGTTGAACAAGAAGTAGCACTGAGTGGACTTGTAGGATCTGAAGTTTTACATTGTTTTGTTTTTAGTGTGGTTATGTAACAAAAAATGTACATTTGTAAGTTGCACTTTCATGACAGATTGCGCCACAGTACCTGTATGAGGGGAATTGAAAAATACTATTTCTTTATCATTTTTACAGTGCAAATATTTATAATAGAAAAACGTACCCTTTGATTTCAATTACTACACAGAATACAATATATATGAAAAGATAGAAAAACATCCACAAATATTTAATATATTTCAATTGGTATTCTGTTAAGAGTGTGATTAAAACTGATTAATCGCTATTAATTTTGTAGTTAATTGCATGAATTAACTGTGATTAATCAAGAGCCCTACTAGGGAATAATCCTGCATTGTCAGGGAAATAGGGGTTTTGTGCTGGGAGAGCAGCTGAGCCTGATTAGGGGGTGGGGCTTTGTGCTGAGAGAGCAGCTGAGTCCTGCCTAGGGGGTGGGGCTTCTGACGAGGGGCCCTATAATGGTAGCCAGCCAGTCGTGCAGCGGCACAGAAGCTAGCAAACAGAGCTCTAAACGGGAGTTTGAGTGGGAGTTTGCAAGGGGGGTTTGGATTGTGGTGCTTGTTTGGGGTTTGCTTTTGCTGGGGGAGGGTGGTCTTCTTGGTGTGGCTTGTGTTTCCCAGATTAACAGGATTTAGGTGGGAAGGAGATGACAGATACAGAGGCAGCTGTGGGAGTGACTCCTGTAGTGAAAGACACATTGAGGATGACTGGATGTGGAAGCTGTGGTATGTACATGATCCTGGAGGGGGGAACCGGTAAGAGTTTTTTCTGTATGAAATGCCGTCTGATAGAGCTGATGGAGGAAAAGATCCGAGGTTTAGAGATGCAGGTGGAAAGTCTGGTTGAGTTTAGGAAGGGGTTTGAGCAGATGATGGAGCAAAGATATGAGGTATCTAAAGGGAAAAGCTCAGACTCACAGATGGAAGCAGGGCTGGGGAATTTTGAGGAGAGACTAGATGAGGAAAGTGGTCAGTGGAAACATGTGACTCAAAGAACCAGGCAGAGAAAAAGACGGGCTAGTGAAGAAGAAATAGAGCTTAGGAACAGGTTTGCAGAGTTGGAAAATGAAGAAGGGGCTCAGCAGGTACTTGTTGAAGGTGGAAGGGTAAGGAAGAAGAGAAGAGAGGCTAGTCCTATAGGAAAAGGGGAAGAGGCAATGGAGACTACACCAAATATGAGCCCCAGGAGGATACAGGATGGGTTGAAGAGGATTGTAAGGGAAAATAGGAATGGAAAGAACTTGCAGCCAGAGGGAACAGGGGAGAGACTGGAGAATAGCACTGTCACCAGGAAGAGGCAGGTCTATGTGATCGGGGACTCTTTATTGAGAAGAATAGACAGGCCTGTAACTAGAGCTGATCCTGAGAATAGAAGGGTGTGCTGTCTTCCGGGTGCTAAGATACGGGATGTAGACCTGAGGTTGAAAAGGATCCTAAAGGGAGCGGGAAAGAATCCCCTAATTATCCTTCATGTGGGAACAAATGATACGGCTAGATTCTCGCTGGAAAGTATTAAGGGAGACTATGCTAGGCTGGGGAAGACGCTTAAGGAAATTGAGGCTCAGGTAATCTTTAGCGGGATCCTTCCTGTTCCTAGAGAAGGGCAACAAAGGTCTGACAAGATTATGACTGTCAACAGATGGCTTAGGCAGTGATGCTATAAGGAGGGCTTTGGGATGTATGGCCACTGGGAGGCATTCACGGACAGAGGTCAGTTCTCTCGGGATGGACTTCATCTGAGTAGGGAAGGAAATAGACTTCTAGGATCGAGGCTGGCACAACTGATAAAGAGAGCTTTAAACTAGGAATTGGGGGGGAGATGGATGGGAGATGTCCAGAAAATTTCCATGCCAGATTTTAGCATTGAGAGGGAAGAAGATGAAGTAAGAATGGATACAGCCGTGGGTAGGAGAATATATATAAGGAGTGAGGGCGGTGTGGATACTAGTCTAATAGGTTATACTGGATGTAGAATGACTGTGCCTAATAAGGTACAAAATGTGAGCGAGGCCAAACAGCAAAAATTAAGATGTTTATACACCAATGCGAGGAGTCTAGGTAACAAAATGGAGGAACTAGAGCTACTGTTGCAGGAAGTGAAACCAGATATTATAGGGATAACAGAAACATGGTGGAATAGTAGTCATGACTGGACTACAGGTATTGAAGGGTATGTGCTCTTTAGGAAAGACAGAAACAAAGGTAAAGGGGGTGGAGTAGCATTGTATATCAATGATGAGGTAGAATGTAAAGAAATAAGAAGCGATGCAATGGATAAGACAGAGTCTGTCTGGGCAAAAATTACATTGGGGAAGAAAACTAGTAAAGCCCTCTCCTACGATAGTGCTTGGGGTGTGCTATAGACCTCCGGGATCTAATTTGGATATGGATAAAGCCCTTTTTAATGTCTTTAATAAAGTAAATACTAATGGAAACTGCATGATCATGGGAGACTTTAACTTCCCAGATATAGACTGGAGGACCAGTGCTAGTAATAATAATAGGGCTCAGATTTTCCTAGATGCGATATGCGAAATGCGATGATTCCTTCATCAAGTAGTTGCTGAACCGACTAGAGGGGATGCCATTTTAGATTTAATTTTGGTGAGTAGCGAGGACCTCATAGAAGAAATGGTTGTAGGGGACAATCTTGGCTCAAGTGATCATGAGCTAATTCAGTTCAAACTAAATGGAAGGATTAACAAAAATAAATCTGCAACTAGGGTTTTTGATTTCAAAAGGGCTGACTTTCAAAAATTAAGGAAACTAGTTAGGGAAGTGGATTGGACTGAAGAACTTATGGATCTAAAGGTAGAGGAGGCCTGGGATTACTTTAAATCAAAACTGCAGAAGCTATCGGAAGCCTGTATCCCAAGAAAGGGGAAAAAATTCATAGGAAGGAGTTGTAGACCAAGCTGGATGAGCAAGCATCTTAGAGAGGTGATTAAGAAGAAGCAGAAAGCATACAGGGAGTGGAAGATGGGAGGGATAAGCAAGGAAAGCTACCTAATTGAGGTCAGAACATGTAGGGATCAAGTGAGACAGGCTAAAAGTCGAGTAGAGTTGGACCTTGCAAAGGGAATTAAAACCAATAGTAAAAGGTTCTATAGCCATATAAATAAGAAAACTAAAAAGGAAGAAGTGGGGCCGCTTAACACTGAGGATGGAGTGGAGGTTAAAGATAATCTAGGCATGGCCCAATATCTAAACAAATACTTTGCCTCAGTCTTTAATAAGGCTAAAGAGGATCTTGGGGATAATGGTAGCATGACAAATGGGAAGGAGGATATAGAGGTAGATATTACCATATCAGAGGTAGAAGCGAAACTGAAACAGCTTAATGGGACTAAATCAGGGGGTCCAGATAATCTTCATCCAAGAATGTTAAAGGAATTGGCACCTGAAATAGCAAGCCCATTAGCAAGAATTTTTAATGAATCTGTAAACTCAGGAATAGTACCAAATGATTGGAGAATTGCTAATATAGTTCCTATTTTTAAGAAAGGAAAAAAAAGTGATCCAGGTAATTACAGGCCAGTTAGTTTGACATCTGTAGTATGCAAGGTCCTGGAAAAAATTTTGAAGGAGAAATTAGTTAAGGACATTGAAGTCAATGGTAAATGGGACAAAATACAACATGGTTTTACAAAAGGGAGATCGTGCCAAACCAACCTAATCTCCTTTTTTGAATAAGAAACAGATTTTTTAGATAAAGGAAATGCAGTGGATCTAATTTACCTAGATTTCAGTAAGGCATTTGATACTGTGCCACATGGGGAATTATTAGTTAAATTGGAGAAGATGGGGATCAATATGAACATCAGAAGGTGGATAAGGAATTGGTTAAAGGGGAGACTGCAACGGGTCCTACTGAAAGGCGAACTGTCAGGCTGGAGGGAGGTTACCAGTGGAGTTCCTCAGGGATCGGTTTTGGGACCAGTCTTATTTAATCTTTTTATTACTGACCTTGGCACAAAAAGTGGGAGTGTGCTAATAAAGTTTGCAGATGATACAAAGCTGGGAGGTATTGCCAATTCGGAGAAGGATCGGGATATTATACAGGAGGATCTGGATGACCTTGTAAACTGGAGTAATAGTAATAGGATGAAATTGAATAGTGAGAAGTGTAAGGTTATGCATTTAGGGATTAATAACAAGAATTTTAGCTATAAGTTGGGGACGCATCAATTATAATAATGGAAGAGGAGAAGGACCTTGGAGTATTGGTTGATCATAGGATGACTATGAGCTGCCAATGTGATATGGCTGTGAAAAAAGCTAATGCGGTTTTGGGATGCATCAGGAGAGGCATTTCCAGTAGGGATAAGGAGGTTTTAGTACCGTTATACAAGGCACTGGTGAGACCTCACCTAGAATACGGTGTGCAGTTCTGGTCTCCCATGTTTAAAAAGGATGAATTCAAACTGGAGCAGGTACAGAGAAGGGCTACTAGGATGATCCGAGGAATGGAAAACTTGTCTTATGAAAGGAGACTTAAGGAGCTTGGCTTGTTTAGCCTAACTAAAAGAAGGTTGAGGGGAGATATGATTGCTCTCTATAAATATATCAGAGGGATAAATACAGGAGAGGGAGAGGAATTATTTCAGCTCAGCACCAATGTGGACACAAGAACAAATGGGTATAAACTGGCCACCAGGAAGTTTAGACTTGAAATCAGACGAAGGTTTTTAACCATCAGAGGAGTGAAGTTTTGGAATAGCCTTCCAAGGGAAGCAGTGGGGGCAAAAGATCTATCTGGCTTTAAGATTCTACTCGATAAGTTTATGGAGGAGATGGTATGATGGGATAATGGGATTTTGGTAAGTAATTGATCTTTAAATATTCAGGGTAAATAGGACTAATGCCCTGAGATGGGATATTAGATGGATGGGATCTGAGTTACTATAGAAAATTCTTTCCTGGGTATCTGGCTGTTGAATCTTGCCCATATGCTCAGGGTTTAGCTGATTGCCATATTTGGGGTCGGGAAGGAATTTTCCTCCAGGGCAGATTGGAGAGGCCCTGGAGGTTTTTCGCCTTCCTCTGTAGCATGGGGCATGGTTGACTTGAGGGAGGCTTCTCTGCTCCTTGAAATCTTTGAACCATGATTTAAGGACTTCAATAGCTCAGACATGGGTGAGGTTTTTCATAGGAGTGGATGGGTGAGATTCTGTGGCCTGCGCTGTGCAGGAGGTCGGACTAGATGATCAGAATGGTCCCTTCTGACCTTAGTATCTATGAATCTATAAATGGGTATAGTTTAATGTCTTTTTAATCTCTGATTTCTGCAGTTAGGCCTGTCTATGGTTGTGAGCAAAGCTACCCAAAGGTATCAGTTGTGGTGTGAATGCTTGAATAATCTCAGATCCAGCTCATACTAGTGCTGCAGACAGATGAATTGTATAAAAGCTAGGAAACTCCTTCCCTTTACAAATAAAACATAAGCATAACAGGGAGATGTATCATTACAGGATTTCTCCACCATAGAACGGTAAGTCACAATTGGGAAGTTTATGCTTAACCTGAGGAGATAGACATGGTGTTCAGTTGGAACAGAGAACTTTGTAAATAATTGAGCACCAAGGAAGTTGTTGACTCAAACCTATTGATTACTAGCAAGTATGGGGAGACAGAGAGCCCCATCTAACCTACCCTTCTACTTCCCCAGAGCTCTGAGTCTTCCCTTCAGAGCAATAAGATATGAGAACACAAGCGAATTGTCTTTCAAGGCTGGTTGTGAAATACAACATGTCTGGAGTGGAAGGGGGATGGACAGTACAATTTATGCATGTGTTTCATTAGCTGTTGTAGTGGTAAGCCAGGAAAAGCAACCAAGAATTGTCTTTCATGAAATGAAAGACAGGAAATTTGTGTTCCTACTGTAAGGGGTTGTCTACACTAGAAAGTAGCACAGCATTCACTGTACAGATATAACTAAAGCTATTCAACCCCCTATTGTGGATGCAGTTATACTGGGGTATAGTTATACAGGGGAATACTTATACTAGTATAACTGTGTTCACATTATGGCTTTTATTGGTGTATTTTTTTTTAAATCCTATCTCTAATCAAAATAGTTGTATGGCTAAAAGAACAAAAAGCCCCCTATGATTTATAAACTTGACCTAAGGTGGTATTTCTTTTCCAAAAACAAGATCTGTAAGTAAAATTTTACCTAGTAAGGTGTATTATTTCACATAAGCTTTTCAAATGAGAAGGAAGCGTGAGAGTTCCTTTTTTAGTTACAAGATTGAAATAAATTTCAGTTTTCCTGAGGGGAAAAGTAGTATCTTTCAAGTGAATTGAAAGATTGATGCCCTTACTTTAATGCTCAAAGTTCATTTTAACCAGCTAGGGCTTGTGTCTGGGCTCCCATTCTATAGGAGTTGCTTACTTTTTTTTCCCCAATCAAGCTAATTGTCTCAACTGATCCTTCTTGCATACCAGGAGCACATCAGAAATCATTGTGCCAGTTCCGGCAGAGCCTCTTTTGTAGCTTTGAGGACATTGAAATCTCCTTTAAAGTGCTGAGAGAACTGATCGAAGGATTAGGGGTGCATCTGAGGTGTATTCCTTGTGTGGCTAAATCTGGAGGTTCATATTATGAACAAAACTGTTTATTTGATAGCTAAGTGCAATGGGATAGTTACTACTTTCTCATAATCTTTTAAGGAGGAGCAATGAAAGGAGAGAAATAATGGCCTCGGACTTAAGGAATGGAAATGAGAATGAGTTTTCTGGGGGCTTGTCTGTACTTCTGCTTAAGTCTATGTAATTTACATTGCTCAGGGATGTGAAAAAATACCACCCTGAATGACTTAAGTTGCATCGATTTTAAAGTAGTGTCTACACCATGCTATGTCAGCAGGAGACGCTCTCACTGACTTAGCTTCTGCCTCTTGTTGAGGTGGCGTAATTACGTCAATGGTAGAGCGCTCTCCCATTATCATAGCATGTCTTCACCATGTGTGCTGAAGCATGGTAGTGAAGACAAGTCCTGTGTTACCTTTGGCAAGTCACTTAAGACCAGATTTTTAAAAGGTATTTAGGCACCTAAATCCCATTCATTTCACTTACCAAATCCTCTGATATGGCCTGACTTTTCAAAGCACCAAGCACCTGAAGCTCCCGTTGACTTCATATGGAGCTTTGGGTGTACAGTACCTCTGCAAATCAGGACCATAATCTTTTTCTTATAATAAATGAGAGTAAGAACACTGATGCAATCTCTGGGGACCTCAGATTAAACTAGTTTTTAAAATGTATAGAGGTCAGATGGAAGGCATTACATTTTATAAATGCAAAGTGTGTGCATGGAGCACACAAAGGGGAAAGGTTGGGTGGACCCTGTAGACTGAAATATAGGAGGGAGCAAAGGTCACATGAGACACTGGGGAGCAGAAAGGACATAAATAGACTAGAGGATGAAACAGTGATACGGTAGAGCAGGGAAGTGGATATGATTATGAAGTGGATGTGATTATGAAAGTTGGTAGGGGAAGGAAGGCGATGCCGTCTTTCAGAGAAAGATGACAACGGGGAATAAGAGTGGGAGTGTTATGGAGATGGCTGGAAGGCGAAATGTGGATTCGTAACTGGAAGAAAGGAATAAACAGGAAAATATGCGCACACCTCCTAGGACAGTGAATTTTATTAAACATTTGCCCCTTTATTTTTATTGCATTTACCTGGAAACTTCCTGCATCTTTGGTTTTTCTGTTTTTTTTTTTAAAGTAGGTAAAGTGATGAGTTTGTGTCCTTATTTTATATCAAGGTTGTTGACTAATCTTCTTTCTGTAGATAAATAATGGTGGGGAGGGAGGAAAGAGTAGATAGTAAATAACCTGGCACTTAACTAGATTCTCTAGGCAAACCTCTGACTGATAGAGAGCCAATTCCTTATGGCTTATAAGGAAATATGGCAATTTATATATTGAAGTAGGATCCATGCATAGCTGTCGCTATCCTGAGCAGCTGGACTCCTGGATCAACAGCAATCTCTACTGATAGGTTTCAGAGTAGCAGCCGTGTTAGTCTGTATTCACAAAAAGAAAAGGAGGACTCGTGGCACCTTAGAGACTAACAAATTTATTTGAGCATAAGCTTTTGTGAGCTACAGCTCACTTCATCGGATGCATTTGGTGGAAAATACAGAGGGGAGATTTATATACACACACAGAGAACATGAAACAATGGGTTTTATCATACACACTGTAAGGAGAGTGATCACTTAAGATGAGCTATCACCAGCAGCAGGGGGGTGATAGCTCATCTTAAGTGATCACTCTCCTTACAGTGTGTATGATAAAACCCATTGTTTCATGTTCTCTGTGTGTGTATATAAATCTCCCCTCTGTATTTTCCACCAAATGCATCCGATGAAGTGAGCTGTAGCTCACAAAAGCTTATGCTCAAATAAATTTTAGTCTCTAAGGTGCCACAAGTACTCCTTTTCTTTTTGCGAATCTCTACTGATAGTGATTCTTCCCTCCCTCCCGCCCCTGCCTCTCCCGGTGGTGAGGTGTGGAGAGGAGATAAAATAATTGTGAAGACTTTTTCCAAAATCTTGAGGTCAGTCTGTGCTTGGTATAATTACAACTGGGTAAAATGTGTGGTGAAAATATTCATATATTTCAATATATATTCAAAATATTCCACTCTAAAATGCTATGGTCAATTCTGAAAGAGAAGATTGTGGCATTTTTGTTGTGTGTGAAAGGTGGAGGCAGTTGTGTTTGTATGAAATGAATGCATTTTTGTTCTACCTTTATATAACTCAAGAGATTAAAAATTCGTGTACTGCATCTGACATTCTATAAATAGATTATCGTTTCAGAAAAATTCTTTGAACATGAAGAAAAAAAACCTTACTTTTCCACTCTAGAAAGCTCTCTGAAAGAGCAACAATAATAATTTCACAATTGTAAGAAACAATTCAGGATCGGTATAGCTCATAATTATAAAATTGTGGCCCTCGGACTATGTAAAATCTGGATTTTGTGGTTAAAGTTTTCAGGTGAGGAGAAGTCGTGGTTACTTCTCCCTAAATCAGGGGTCTCAGAGTCCTGGCCCACGGGCCATCTGCAGCCCGAGAAAACCCCAATGTGGCTCTTGGGGCTCCAGCAGTTTTGGGGCCAGGTCTCTCCCTTTAAATTGCCCCCTCCCCCCCACACATCCCCTGGGAGATTTAAAACAGCCCGGGGCCCCGCTCACCACCGGCAGTGCAGCGGAGCTGAGTGGCTTTCTGTGCACTCGTTCCATGTGGCTGCTGGCCCCTCCCTGCGACCCTGTGGTGGGAAGGGGCTGTGTTTCCATGCGCTGCCCCCCACCCTGAGCACCCCTGCAGCCAATGGGAAGCTGTGGGGGCGGTACCTGGGGGCAGCAGTGCACTGAGGTCCCCTGGCCTGTCCCGCCTTGGAGCCCCAGGTAGGCACCGCACCCCCTCGACCCTCTCCCAGAGCCTGCACCCCCTTCCCATATGCCCCCTCCCGCCCCCAAACTCCCTCCCAGAGCTTTCACCCCTCCTCCATCCCAGAACCTGCAACCCCACCTCCTCCCCAGCCCAGAACCTTACGCAAGAGCCTTTGGTGAGGGATCTTGTCAAAGGCTTTTTGGAAATCTAAGTACACTATGTCCACTGGATCCCCCTTGTCCACATGTTTCCTGGACCCCAGACTCCCTCCCAGAGCCCAACCTCTCATCCCTTCTGCACCCAAACTCCCTCCCAGAGCCTGCACCCCAATCCTCTACCCCAGTCCTCCTCCTCCACCCAAACTCCCTCCCAGAGCCTTAGGCAGGAGGGGGGGATGGAGTTTTGGGGGGCGGGTTCTGGGTGGCATGAGTGACATTATTGGCTCGCTGGGAGGATTTGAGGACTGGCACTGGCCCTAAGGTAAATTGAGTTTGAGACCCCTGCCCTAAATGCTTGGAAAGTCTGCTTCGCTGCAGTGCTAAAGAAACTTGGCAGCAGAGGAAATGGGGTTTGAGACAAATGTTGCTGAGTCTCTCCTGCTCTGTTTTCCCATTGCACAACAGAGCCAGTAATGCAGGATGCTGCAAAACAATTTAAAAATTTTCCAATTGTATGTCCTGCATGAAAGAGTTTATATGACTGACAGTTTGGCTGTTGCCCTTATACTGAAGATTGGTGGAACCTGATTCTTATTTTTCATAACTCCAACAAATAATATTAATCTTTATTTTTAAGCTTTTTTTATTTAAATTTGTACAGTTCTATGAAATTAATGAAGGGGGCCAGGCAATTATTTAATGACAGTAGATGCTGAAATTTAATCAATTTTATTAGATAACATATAACATGTCTCATGCAAACACACACAGAAAAACATACACGATCTAAAACTATACCAACATCCATATAATACATTAAAAATGTCAGTCAGAACTTAACTCTCTTCTAAGCCATAATTCTAAAAGGGCAAAAATTACCATCAATTTAATTACTACCAGACATTGAGAAAATAACCCTAAAAAACCCACTCTTTTGAGCTGATAAAGATTCTTTTTATACAAAAGAGAAAAAATCAACCATGCTCTCAAACTGGAAAATTGAATAATCCAAAAGATAATGAGGTACATCTTCCAGTGCTCCAGATTCACATGGGCAAAAAGGAAGATCTGAAGGAACTTTTCCATATCTAACTTGAGGACTGCAGTTTACTGTGATTCGGAATCTTAATTGAGTATATGCCTTACATAAATGAGGAATTGATAACTCATTCATATACAGTTCAAAAACATGAGTTGTCTTCAAAGTAGAGACCCAAAAGATAAACTTGGAATCATGGATCATAGCCACATCATCTTGCTGGGTAATATCTGTGGCTCTCCATTTGAGTAATTGATTGAGCTGATCAAACAATACCGAAAATAAGTCAATAATACGTTAGGTTTTTCTAACTATAATCGATTGGAAGGTCCTATACCATGGAAATAAGGAGTGCTCAGATTGTTCCTCCATCTCCTGAAGGCAAAGCTAGGGCAATCTATAATCTGGAGGAGTACAGATTTTAGACCAAAATTTTAAAAAAGCAATTCAAGGTCATCTATTTATGGTGGGGGACCCACAAAAAACCCACCAGAACCCACCTTGGTATGTAAAAATGAGGCAAGCATAGAATTTGGGAGAATTGGCTCCTCAAAATTATTTTGAGTTATCTCTGTGGCTGAAATTTGGTCTCTAAACTAACTTTGACCCCCTAAAGCATCTGTGATATTATTGTAGCATAAAAAATTTAGTGTTGCAGAAGCTGTGTTCCCACCATACGAGTGGGTAAAACAGGGCACTCCTTGAGCAGAGCTAAGGGCCTTTTGTTTTAAACCTTTATGATAAGGGGACCAATGGCCCAAATGGTGAAACTTCATCCCTAAATACGTACAAGCAGAGACTTCTTCTACAAGGTAGCTCCTGTCCTCCACTCAATTTGCAGATAGTTCTTCCCAAAATCATAATTGAGAACCAGGTCTTGAGAATTATAGTATGAAGAAAAATGACATAACTTTCAGAGGCTTCTTGGAGTTTGTGATAAAACAACCATATCACTGGCATGTAACAGGATAGAGCTTTCCTTCATTTGTGGCAGAGAGGCCTTACCTTCTTCTTAAACATACACCATGTCATTAATAAATTAATTAAAAAGAGGTGCTAGAAGTCTTCCCTGACATACTCCCTTAGAAGTAGAGAAAATAGTCGCGTCTTGGTTGATTTTTAGTTCTTACCCTTGAAGTGTTGCCCTAGTGTAATCCTCCAAAATATACAGAAGTCTTAAATTGATACCCAATTCTTAATTTCACACACAGTTTTTCTGTTGTTAAAGTCAAATGCCATCTTAAGATCTATGAAAGCCACATACAATCTAGTACCCTTAACTGCAGTATATTTATAAATCATATAGGATAAAATAAACAATTGTCAGTTGTGGCTCTACTAGCCCTAAAGCCACTTTGCTCTTTGTGTAGTAAATTAGCCTTTCAAGTCCGCATTTCAAATTTGGATATTAAAAATCTAGAATAAATTTTCCCTGCCACATCTAACATACTAATAGGTCTATATTAATCAGGATTTTTTTTGGTTGTGGTTTTTTGTTCTTTCCTTTTTTTTTTTTAAAAGGAAACAAACTCTGATATTGCACTTCCAGCATGACTAATGAGGGTAAATAATTTAGCTAAAACTGGAGACACCAGTCAAGATTCTTCTGAAAAACTTCAGTGGGGAGAAAAAACTTCCCCTGGAACTTTTTTCTATCATTGGGCTAAAATAAATGACTATAGTTCACTGTCTATTTCTGAAGGCCAGAGTGGTAAATTAAAGAGAGGATTCCTCATTGCACCAACTGTGGTTGAATTAGATTAAAAAGCCATTTGGGGGTAGTCATTAAAGACCTGGCCAAAATGTGTTATCCAGGCTTCTTCATTAATATGAGGTTCCTCAACTGGAGCATCTTTACTAAAGCCACATTCAGATTGAAAACGTTAAAGCTTTTATAGACTGTTAAAACACAAATTTGTTTTATGTCAACAAATATGTCAGCATCATATATCAAAATATACAAAAGTAAATATCCTACGTCAACTCGTCATACTTGGTTTTACTAGTCACGTGCTAGTCCAAGCCTAATTGAAAAATGCATATTACTGTTTTTTTTGCCCACAAGGTTTCCATGACTAGGAGGTTTAAGTGAGACTCCTTCCCCAGACACTCCCCCTCCACCAAAACATGTATGCATGTGCACACACTTACTCATCTCGGGCCTTTTATTACAGTTACTGGAATGCCTAGTTATTTGGTAGTCAGCAGATGATTCTAGATTTCAGAAGATCTCCAAATCTCTTATAGTACAAAAAGTTGAGCTGTCCAATTTGGTCTTCAGAGAGGCATATGCAATGTTTGCTTTGAACTTTTCAACAGGCAGAATGATTTTTCCATAGACACTGAAGTTGCTGGCATTGTAAGTGCAGGTGATGCACTGGACATGACACACAATGGCTGGGTTTCCCTTCTCAAGTGTTCAAGTCATCACATGGCACTTTGCACACCATATGCAAGTCAAAATCATGCTTGAACTCTTCTGCCTAGCAAGCGAAATGCACAGACTATTTTTGTAGTTGCTAAAATTGCGTGACATCTGGGCCTTGACAAATGGATTAAACAGAAATCCCGATCCATAGAGTCCGAGTACATTGTGGGATATGGTTGCCGAGTACATTGTGGGATATGGTTGCCTTCAGTTGGCTTTGAAATTCAGGTGTGAAAGTACACCGTGCAGATGGAAAGGGATCACTTTTGGAGCATATTGACTTGCCTTCTATTTCTTAAGGCATTATCTACGTTAGTCGCAACTTATAAATAGTGGTTAAGCTGCAGATCACTGTGATGTATTGGGGTGCATTTGTTTCCATTTGAAAAGGAACCCCATGGATTTCCTCTCAGAATACAAAAAGAAAAGATTACTTGCAATATGGTTCTCATAGGGTTACATCGTCCTCAACAATCCAGCATAGTTTCATTGTCTTCTTTGAACTGACTGTATCCTCGCCTTTAATGAGAATCTGTCACTCTGTCCCAGTGTGCATGAATGAATTGTATTGCCTTGAGGCAGGAAAACTAGTGCAATTATACAATGTGGGGAGGGCAGGGACACATTTGATGGGCTCTTTTTGATTGACAGACTTTATAAAATGCTCACCTTTGCCTGTTGGTATGTTTAAATATTGCTGGAAAATGTATTGCAAATTCAGTGATGTCACGGAAGTCATCAGTTCTGATTGCATTATCAAAGCCTACATGGAGATGATGAGCAATACATGGAATGTGCAGCAGATGTGAATACATTTCTTTCAGGTCTTTCTCTAAGCATTTCATTTGCATCATGGAGCGTTGTTGATTGACACGGTTTTCCTGTGTGTGGCTGTACTCTCCAAAATATCTTGAATCCAAATTGAAATGACCCCTGCATTGTGCTGAGGAGCAACAGAGGATTTAAATGGTATTTATTGATTTATATTTGTCACTGAAGAACACTGCCAGGATGTTAATTGCTGGGTGTCCAGCAAGCTCTGGAGATGCATCAGTTACTAAAGAGAATTTCCACCACTCAAAAGATCCCTAGTTACAGCTTGGTGAGTGAAAACTTCAGGCAGGTATTTTTTTTTCCAGCTGATGATCTGGGCAGGTGTGTGCTCCCAGTGGGTCTTTGTGAAGTACAGTTAATAAAAAGCTCAAACAATGGACTGAATTCACTCGGATTGCCTCAAAGCACAACATGAGTACTAGATTCTATGAAAATCTGTAGCTTCTTGGTTCTTTTCTCATTCTTCCCTGACAGGTTTCTGTCAAAGCCTGGTTTTTATTTTTTTCTTGCCATTTTTTAATATCATGAACCTATTCACATGTTCAGCAGTACAATTTGCCTGTTATAAGATGTCTGTTTTATAAACAGTACAAAATGTCGTTCTGTCCTTTCCAGACTTTGTCACTGTTTTGAATTCGAGGTCCACGTACAGTAACTCCTCACTTAGTCGTCCCGGTTAATGTTGTTTCATTGCTGATCAATTAGGGAACATGGTCGTTTAAAGTTGTGCAATGCTCCTTTATTATGTCGTTTGGCAACCGCCTGCTTTGTTCACTGCTTGCAGGAAGAGCACCCCGTTGCAGCCAGCTGGTGGGAGCCTGGAACCAGGGTGAACCAGCAGCCCCCCATCAGCTCCCCGCTCCCCTAAGTTCCCTGTGCAGCAGCCGCCCAGCAGGCTATCAATTGCCCGCAGTTCAGCTGTCCCTCTCCTACTGCCATGTGCTGCTCCTGCCCTCTGGAAGCTACTCTCCAGAGCCTCGGGGGGGGGGGGGAGAGGAGAAGGGAGCTAATGTCAGGGTGTCCCCCCTGCTCCTGCACCTCACTTACCCCATCTCCATAGAGCAGGGGGGACACCCAACAGGGCTCAGGACGGAGGGAGCTTCCTGGCACCTAACACCCCCCCCTATTTAAATTGGATTCGCTTAACATCGTTTCGCTTAAAGTTGCATTTTTCAGGAACATAACTACAATGGTAAGTGAGGAATTGCTGTATTTGCTGCAATATTCCTTTAGGGATTTTCTTCTGCAACCTGTAATAGAAGTAAAACAACAAAGTTTGCCTCTGTTGTTGTGCGTGTGCAGCTGAGCTACAGCAGACCACAAATATAATTGCATTTATGCTGTTCCTCAACTTTGATCCCCCCACCCACTGTAACGAATGTTAACACCAGAGCCAGCAATTTTAGCAGAGTGTAGATACATGCTTTATGTAGCATCCATTACAACATGTTTTATATGCGTTAAGGTGGGAGTCTAACACTCAGCAGTATTTTTCTTACTTTGCCTGTCTGTAAAAGTTTTATTGATGGAAATGGCTTTTTTTTGTCAGTCCGTGTGCATATGGAGAAATCGCCGTTTACCAATAAAAATCAAATCCTTCCAAGCCTGCTTGCAGTCAGTGAATTCTGACCCTTTATGGCAGCTTTCATGTTGCACAAGCAGCTGCTGTGACTTTACTATGCTATCCTATTAAGGAGCTCTCCATTCTTCTGCCTTTTTTTCTTTACCAATATCCCCATGCGGAGTAGTTGATCCTGCTCTGTGGATCGGTTTGGAAGCAAGTGCTACTGAAACAAGACAGCTGTCACCTGCTGTAAAGGAGTCTGTTCGTGTCTTGACCTCCGCTAATTTGTGACACGTCCTTTTAAATCTGAAACTCACTGTTAATTCATAAAGCATTACTGCCATGAAACTGGAGTGGCTGATATCTATACCTATCATAAAAGATAAGTGGAGGGTTAAGGTCAAGGCTGTCTGATGAATTCCTTTTGGGGTTGGTAGCGGTATTGTGAATTGTCATTGAATTCTTCCTGCCTCTTACCCACCCTTACAGCACACTGCATAAACTTCTGTTCAGATTGATATGGTCTCTGGTTTACAACTGCTTAATTGTTATGTGTAGGTAATATTTAATGCTGTATAAAGTACTCAAATTTCTAATCTTGGAGTTTCTTTTGTTAATTTGAAACTGACCTTGTCTTTATTTTATTTATTATGAAAACTTGATCACTGGAAGAGTTTACTTTTTTGCTCATTAAATATATATTTATAGGACTTTTAAGCCAATGGCTCTAGTTTCCAGCCAGTTTTTATTGTAAGACCTGCTCAACTCTTGCCTTGCTATCTGACTCTGCAGTATCATGACAGATCACAGTTTTCTGACTGGAACGCAGAGCTTTATGGAAAACTTTATATGCAACTTCTTGGGTTCTACAACTTAAAAGAAGGTAAAGAAAAAAGCATTAGATAAGACTTATCTATCAGATCATTTATGGGATTTCCTAATTGGTTATCTAGAACACTTGTTTGCAGAAATAAGGAATTACTGGTTCATCAGTTTCACTGTATGCTGCAGAAATAAGGAGGCCATTTGCTTGGTAACGAAACACAAATACTTCCTGCAGTGTAATGTTGGAACTCTCTTTGCTTGCAAGGGACATATCTAATCTGTATTTAGATTCTACACTGTAACTGACAAAGAATGAGAGAAATGGAACAACTTACTTCCTTCAACTTTCCTCGACTAGCCTAGTTAATCTGATATTGGAACTGGTTGGAAAAGTGAATAAATCTGTTTTATAGTTGTAAGTAAACATATTTAACCTGTATAAGTGTAACCTGTAACTTAGTCTGTATTTTTTATCTTGCACAACTGATACATATTAAGTGTGTGTAAGGAAACAATTTACAGTGTTAATAGTTTAATTTAAAATAAATAGACAATGTCGCTGAATTCAAAATCCAAAATCTTTCAGTGGAATCTATAAAGAAATTTTTTGGTTTATACACATTCTTATGTGAAACAAATATCTTCTGACTAATGGCTGCAGAGTGTTGAGGTAGTTTCTTACTACAAAAACATAACATGCCAGTGCTGTGGGAGTCTGGATACCATTATCAAATCATAGAAATGTAGGGCTGGATGGGACCTTGAGAGGTCATCAAGTCCGGGACCTTGAGAGGTCATCAAGTCCGGGACCTTGAGAGGTCATCAAGTCCGGGACCTTGAGCTGAGGCAGCACCAAGTAAACTTAGAGCATCTCTCACAAGTATTTGTCCAACCAGTTCTTAAAAACCTCCAATGCTGGGGATTCCACAACCTCCCTTGGAAGCTAATTCTGGAGCTTAATTATAGTTTTCTTTCCCCCTCCCCACCCCCAGTTTCTTAATATCTAACCTAATTCTCCCTTGCTATAGGATGAATGGTTTTTAACCTTTTTTCATTCGCAGACCCCTAAAAATTTTCAAATGGAGGTGTGTACCCCTTTGGAAATCTTAGACCTAGTCTGCAGACCCCAGGTTGAAAACCACTGATGTAGATTAAGCCACTTAATTTTTGTCCTACCTTCAATGGGCATAGAGAACAACTGATTACTGTCCTCTTTATCATAGCCCTTCACATACCTGAAGATTGAGGCTCCACTCAGTCTTCTCTCAAGACTAATTTAAAACTTTCCTTGTGTCAAGGTTCCTTCCCCACTCTGAACTCCAGGGTACAGATGTGGGGACCTGCCTGCATGAAAAAACTCCTAAGCTTATTTTTACCAGCTTCAGTTAAAACTTCCCCGAGATACAAACTATTTTACCTTTTGCCCTTCGACTTTATTGCTGCCACCACCAAGCGTCTAAAAAATAAATAACAGGGAAAGAGCCCGCTTGGAAATGTCTTTCCCCCCCCCCCCCCGATCCTTCCAAACCCTACAGCCCCTTCCCTGGGGAAGGCTTGATAAAAGTCCTCACCAATTTGCATAGGTGAACACAGACCCAAACCCTTGGATCTTAAGAACAATGAAAAAGCAATCAGGTTCTTAAAAGAAGAAGTTTAATTGAAGAAAAAATAAAAATCACCTCTGTAAAATCAGGATGGTAAATACCTTACAGGGTAATCAGATTCAAAACATTGATAATCCCTCTAGGTAAAACCTTAAGTTACAAAAAGACACACAACCAGGAATATACATTCCATTCAGCACAGCTTATTTTATCAGCCATTTAAACACACTAACGTGAATCTAAACTAGAATCTAACGCATATCTAGCTAGATTACTTACTAAGTTCTAAGACTCCATTCCTTTTCTGTTCCTGGCAAAAAAAAACACAGACCAAGAGAACCTTTGTTCTCTTCTCCCCCCCCCCCCAGTTTTGAAAGTATCTTGTCTCCTCATTGGTCATTTTGGTCAGGTGCCAGCAAGGTTATCCTAGCTTCTTAACCCTTTACAGGTGCAAGGGTTTTTCCTCTGGCCAGGAGGGATTTTAAAGGTGTTTACCCTTCCCTTTATATTTGACACCTTGTATGAAGAGTTTAGAAAACCTGATCTTATTTTTGTTGTTCTACCCTGGACTCTTTCCAGTTTGTCCACATTTTCCTAAAGTATGGTGCCCAGAATTGGATATAGTACTCTAGTTGTGGCCTCATCAGTGCTGAGTGGACCGGGACAGTTACCTCCTGTTTTACATACAACGCTCCTGTTAATACATCCCAGAATATTTAGCTTTTTTCACAACAGCCTTATTGATTCATACGCAATTTGCAATCCACTGTAACCCTCAGACCCTTTTCAGAAGTATACTATCATTGAGCCATTTTGTAGTTGTGCTTTTGATTTTCTTTGACTTTGCGCTTGTCTTTATTGAATTTTATCTTTATTTCAGACCAATCCTCCAGTTTATCAAGATTCTGAATTCTAATACTGTCCTCCAAAGTGCTTGCAGCCCCACAGTGCAGCTTGGTGTGAACTGTAGATTTCATAAGCATAGTTGCTGCTCCCCTATACAAGTCATTAATGGAAATAACTAATAGAACCAGACCCAGGATTGACCCTTGTGTAACCCATAGATAAGGCCTCCCATTTTAACAGCCTTTGGAATAGTCTTTCAGCCTGCCTTACAGGAATTTCATCTAGACACTTCCCAAATTTTGCTTATGCGACAGTCATGTGGGACTGTGTCAAAAGCCTTTACTAAAATCAAGATTTATCACACCTGCTGCTTCCCTCTATCCACTATACCAGTAACCATGTTAAAGAAGGAAACTAAACTGATTTGACATGACTTGTTCTTGACAAATTCATGCTGGCAGTTGTTTATAATCCCATTATTCTCTAGGTACTTACAAATTGACTGTTTAATAATTTGTCCCAGTACAGCATCTTTCCACACAAGGGCAAAGTTTGATTGATTGGTCTGTAATTTCCTGAGTCCTCTTTCTTTCCCCCCTTTTAAAGATAGGTATAAGGGCAAAGGTTTTGCCCTGATTTTCCCTTGTCTAGTCTTCTGGGACCTCACCCCTCCGAGAGTTCTCGAAAATAACCTAAGCAATCTTAGAACTGTTAACAAATTTCTTAAGTCCACTAAAACGAATTTCCTCCAGCCCTGCCTAATTGAATACATCTAACTTACCTAAATATTCTTTAATCGTTCTTCCCCTGTTTTTGGCTTGTGCTTCTTCCTCCTTGTTGTTAATATTGCGTTGACTATCTAGTGTTGAATATTTAGTAAAGACTGAATCAATATAGATATTAAACATTTCAGCTTTTTTGATGTCATCGGTTATTTCTCCAGCCCCACAAAGCAGAGGGTCCTATGCTTTCCCTCAATCCATATGTATTTAGAGAACCTCTTCTAGTTCTCCACGTGTTAGTATGGTATCGGTTTCTGTGGTAGGGCAGAAGTTCAGTTCCTTGGAGAACATGGATAATTCAGCTCCAGTGAGATGCAGTTTTGATAAACTGATGATGTTCAGATGTCGTATAGTGCCTCTATGGTGGGTACTGGTGCCATGGTTTCTCCCAGATGTGGTGGTCTGTGGTTGTGGAGTAGTTGGTTTAACTTTTTGTTCTTGTATTGGATGGCTATCATCAGGTTTTTTGATAGTTTTAGAAAGACGAGCCTGGGAGCGTAAATTCATAGTTTGCTAGAAACTAAAAAATCATGGTCTAATAAGTCATAAATCTTGTGTCTTTATTACAACAATCTGTAACCCACTAACCCTCCCCCTTTGTCTGATTACTACAGGCGTTTTAACAGGCTCCCTTAGCACATGTGCTAACTACTTTTGCTGAGCTGTCTGTTCGATCTTGTATTTAGCTGTGAAACTGGGAGTACCTTTCCCAGACCTGAGGAAGAGCTCTGTGTAGCTCAAAATCTTATTTCTCTCACCATCAGAAGTTGGTCCAGTAAACTATTATCTCATTCACCTTGTCTCTTTGTACTCCGTAGCTGTTATTCTATTACTGCCTTTTTTTTTTAAGGATTCTTTTTTGATTTCCAGGTCATTAAAGAGCTCCTTATGGAGTTGTATTGGCCTCTTACTATTCTTCCTAGGTTTCCTTCACTTTGGGATAGTTTTCAGGTATGCTTTTAATATTCTCTTTAAGAAACTGCCAGCTCTCCTGAATGCCTTTTATCCCTTACATTTTCTTCCATAGGCCCTTACCTACCAGATTTGACTTAGTCTACTTTTTTGAAGTCCATTGTCTTTATTCTGCTACTTTCACTCCTCCTTTCTTTCCATAGAATAATGAAATCATTTCATGATAACTTTCACTCAAATTGCCTTCCACCTTCAGATTCCTAAAGCAATTCCTCCCTGTTGGTCAGAATCAAGTCTGAATGGCTGTCCATATGTTGTTTACTGTGCTTTCTGCAACAAAAGTTGCCCTCAGTATGTTCCAAGAATTTATTAGAGATTGTGTTTTGTCATATGACTTTTTCAACAGATGTTTGGGTAGTTAGTCCCCAGTTACTGCTGTACAGTGTTTGACATGGGATTTCATTTTGGTTTGACCCAGTGCTCAGTAGAAACATCATTTCTCATATAGCTAATCGTGGCATTGGCTTTGACATCTCTCCAATTTGTGGGGAGAGCCACCTGAGACTTAACATTAGTGGCCCTAGTGTCATTGTTGGAGGTGTCAAAGCTGCAATGTTTAAAACAAAGAATCTGGTTAGAATTTTCTGTGAGGCAGTGGTCAGACATGGAATTATGACTCTTGACATTAGTAACATGGCTGTGCATGAGGTACAGTGTCAGTCAGGAACTGTAATGTACGTTACATTGTATCTATTGGTGGACTCGCAGTGTAGCTAACATCTTCTGGGTTATGTAGGTGGGCGTTTTGGGAATAAGAACTGCTCTTGCTGATCGTCACAACTGAAGCTTCTTTTTGAAGATCCTGATTTTAGACATCTTTGCTGCCATCTGCTTGTAAGGAGGAGTTTCCACCTTTCTGCAGCTGTTGAAAATAGAAGTGGGAGACTGAATCCTATTAAATTCTTGTAAAATTCCTGCAAACTGCCATGGCTATATGTTCCCTAGCCACCTGTATGTACTGTTTTAATTCTTTTCAGACTTCTTTTGATTTGGTGACTTTCTTTTTATAATGACTTTTATGCAGTGAATGGTAATGCATACAGTTATTATACTGCACAATCTGCAGGTGACTTCTGAGAAAAGTATCTGCAACTTCTGTTTGCCAGTGTTTCTCAACTAATAGGTGGTTCCCCTCCCTTCTGTGGGGAAATAAGTGAATGCAGATAAAAAAAGAAACATTTGTTGCTGGAGTTTAGAAATCAGTTGTCTTCACTGTCAAGAGAAACTCTTTTTGCTCCTGGCAGTGATATATATGCTGAGCCCTGCATTCTGACATCACCAGTTGCCTTCTAAAACCTGGGAGCATGTAAGACCTATGGAGGCTTTCTAAATAGCATAGATCTATTTAAACAATCCAAGTGTTACTCGAGAGTTTTGGAGAGAGAAATGTAAAACTTTATATTAAATGAACAGTAGTCACTCCCCTGTCCTCTGTTAATTAACACTAAACATATCTGCTAGGAATTTTGTTATTGTGAACTTGATCTAATGTAGATTATTCTTGCAAGTAAATAAAAACATTTGGAAGATAACCCTTAAACTCATTATCTTGCTGCTTGATTTTTTGCTCAGTTCAAACAGTTCAGACAAAAGTCTAAATTTATTTTATTACGTTGATCATGACAAGGATTTGACAATTATTTGTGGAATTATTTTGCTGCTAAAACCAGTTTCTGTAGACTTCATGGGCTTGTGTACCCAAGTGCCCATGGCACTGATAGGGAACAGATGGCAAGAAGCTACATGGCGGGCAGGAAGACCAACCATGTGGGACCATGAGAGAGAACTACTACACAGGAAACAATCTGGTTAGGAAAGGAGTCCAGGATCTTGTTTTCATGCAAAGTTAATTCTAATTATAATTTGACTGTTGCTCCTAACTCGAGTCCTTTCAATTGTGCACGATGGTGCTCTTAACTTGTGTTGGCTGGTCTGTCAGGAGAGTAAAGCTACATCTGAGTTAGCACAAATTGTCAGCTGTTCATATGACCAGTGTGGATGCAGACTAGCTCCATTTGAGTGCTGCTAGTTCTCCAGTGTCTTCCCACAATTGCCATTACCTGCTGTGTGCCCAAAAGGACAGGCAAACTCTCCCACAGTTCACTAGGAAAAAATCAATAGATTTTTCCCAGTTTACTGCAGTGTTAAGAAATGTGGGGGCTGGTCTGGGCCCCTCACACCTCCCAGATGTTCCTTTGTGCCCTCCTGGGGGGGCACACCCCACATTTTGGGGACATCTGAGCCAGAGCAACATGTTCACTCTGAAAGCTAAAGTAGGCACTCTGAAAGCTAAAGTAGGCTCTTGTGCATTGCCATTTAAAATGTAAATGTAACTCTTCCCTTCCCCCCCCCCCAAATGTTACAGTTCAGGGTCTTTGAGAACTAAAGTAATGAAGGTTGGTTTTTTTGTTTTTGTTTTTTGTTTTTTTTTGTTTTTTTCCCTCTTTTTTAACTGAAAGACCTTCTTTTTTCTTGCTTGGGAATTTGTCTACTTCTCATGCATTTGTTTAATATTTGCATATAAAAATTATCTTAAGAACATTCTCCACTTAAAACACCTTTTGGTCTGATTGCGGAAGGGAGAGGATTTTTTTATTTGTTTCTCCCCATTTATTTTTGTCAGTTATGGCAGTCACCTATTGGAAATTATACTGTAAACGTCAATGAGTGCAGCTTTAGACCCTTAGCTTGTTCCCATTTGTCTGTGTATGGTTATTTGTTTAAAAGCAAAACATGACTGCATAAACATAAAATTAACAAGATTTCTTTGGAGGTGGCTTCAGGCACCACTACCATTTCCAAGTCAGTTTTTAGGTTTCAGAGTAGCAGCCGTGTTAGTCTGTATTCGCAAAAAGGAAAGGAGTACTTGTGGCACCTTAGAGACTAACACATTTATTAGAGCATAAGCTTTCGTGCGCTACAGCTCACTTCATCGAAATGCATCCGATGAAGTGAGCTGTAGCTCACGAAAGCTTATGCTCTAATAAATTTTAGTCTCTAAGGTGCCACAAGTACTCCTTTCCTTTTTGCAAGTCAGTTTTTGAAATTGATTGACTAAATTTGTGGATGGCCCTATAATGCTAATACAATGCTTTACTGAATAGATATTCATTAGGAATTTTTCTTTGAGTTATAAATTTTAAGTAGTAAAGAAATATTTTTTTGTGTGGAACCACTGTATATAGTAGCAAAACTTAAAGGACATTTGAGAGAAGGATTTTGCAAAGATTTATAAAATGGGAACTCTTTAAACTCTTTATACAGGAGAACCTCAGTTACAAACATCATGGGAATGGAGGTTGTTCAAAATTCTGAACAAAATGTTCAGTTGTAAACTTTTGAAAGATAATATTGACTTAATACAGTTTTGAAACTTTACTATGCAGAAGAAAAATGCTGCTTTTAACCATCTTAATTTAAATGAAACAAGCACAGGAACAATTTTCTTACCTTGTCAAATCTTTTTTAAACCTTCCCTTTTTTTAAGTAGTTACTGTACAATACCATACTGTGTGCGTTTGCTTTTTTTGTCTCTGCTGCCTGATTGTGTACTTCCGGTTCCAAATAAGATGTGTGGTTGACTGGTCAGTTTGTAACTCTGGTGTTCATAATTGAGGTTTTACTGTACTTGGGGGGGACCCACAGGATAATACCAGAACATGGGAATAATTTTCATTATATCAGCATTTCTAGCACTTAAACTGGACAGGAAATGAAATTTTAAGTGAAGCTTAAATGGTATAAAACTTAACTCTGTAGGATCTTTCATTACATCTGTTTTGGGCACAGAACAAGTATCTGTCTTTTTTACCCCCATGTTCTTTCCAAGCTTCTACAAAGATAGCCATGCACAATGTTTCAGCTTATGCCTCATATGCCTTTACATTGTGATGCACCAGCCTTTGGGACACAGTCTGACAATGAATCTTGCATGTCATGCTACCTTAGCTTGAATTTGTGTGGAAGATTGTAACTTTATATAATACAAAAATTCTACTGCTTTAAAACCTAAATACATATCAGCTGTATGCAGCAGTTTGATTTGAAACATTTCTCACGTAGCAAATGTTGGGGAATTACATGAGAGGACTCCATGTTTTTCTAAACCTTTAAACTGGCTCTTTATTATGAACTGCTTGCAGCGGTTCTCCAAGTGCATATGAACACAGACTGGCTTCCTGATGTAGTCTCCAAATTCTGCTCTCCTGCAGCCTATGCTTCTTCCTCCAAGTTTCATGTAGGAGGCTACAGATTGTCAGAAAGAGCACTTTCACTGACCTTATTCCAGAACATCATAATTGTGCACCATTTCAACATGTTTACCCAGAACATATCTTGCTGTTCATAAGGCTGAGAACACACAAAAAATGGACAATTAAGCCTGGAATCATTAGCAGGGCCTTATAGATTTACTCTACAAGGAAACTCCTGAAATCCCGATCTCTATAGTGGAAAAACCTGTCTGGAGAATTGGAACTCAACTGAAAAGAGCAGAATATTATGCCTTCTTGCGTGTCAGGATGAACAGGTGAAAAGATGGAATATAATATTAATAGTATTCTTCTCTACATTGGAATAAATGACACGAGTGAAGAGAAGTTTGAATTTTAGGCTGGGACTTCAGGGATCTGGAAACTGAAAAAAGACTGGAGTGATAAGGTGATCCTAGAGTCTCTTCTGTTTCCTAGCATGAGTGAAAAACTTGAGTGTGAAATTAACTGATTACTCTAGTAGTGTAGTGAGGAGGATTTGGGGATTGCCAAGAATTGAAATGTCCCCTGTGATTAGGAGATTTTTGAAGTAGAGGGTCTCCTTTTTAGATGAAATGATGAAAACCTGTGTCGGTATGATTTGTTAGGCAAGCTCTACATAAAACGGGAAGGTTGGAGATATGGATCTTTCTCTTAGCTCAAATAAATGGATGTACTTCCAGAACACACACACACATAAGATTAGTTTTTATGAAACACAAGGAATAAAGGACAAAAAGTGAAAGTAATGCTTAGTAGGTCATAATGCCTATTAAGGCTTAGTGGAATCATTCTTATAAATATCAATAGAAAGGTAGTCTCCTTAACGATAAAGAGAAATATGTCAAAAGTGCCAACCCAAAGAATTTCATCACCACATATCACTGTAAAGATATAAAGAATGGAAGAAACAATATAAGAAAAATTATTCTGGACATCTGCTGCTGATCACCTGGACTGAAGGATAGTGGTAACGAAAAACTAATGGACCTATTCTCAAGAAACTTGAGTTCACGGGACACCATGTTTATAGGGGACATTTTTACTACCCAGAGTAGGATGGTTAACACATGCCTAAATGTGTATGAATTTTCTAAGTTAAGTAGACTTTATGATGAAGTGGTTAAGGCATCCTGAATTCTCTACTTGCTGATGCAGCAGAACTGAGTAAATATAAAAGAATGACATTATTGACCAGTATAAGAAATGGGCTGACGGAATGTAGCAATACAAGATTTTTGGATTGTAGGAAGTATATTTTGAAGAATTTTAAGTAATCTACAGTTCAAGATGCAGAAATTAAAATATGACTGGTTACATACTACATTCTATAGAGTAGCAACATTTCCACAAGTTCTTTTGCTCATGTCAGCTGTAAAATCTATTTTGATGTCACTTACTCCTCAGAAATCTGTTCTTGTCCTAAGACCAAGACACATAATGCCTATGGTTGGGGCTTGGAAACCAAAAAAGTTCACTATACCTTCTTTCTGCACGCACAAAGTGAGGGTTAGTATAGTATCTAAGAATACATAAGAAACTGAGATGTAATTCTCTGGGAGCCAGGCCTAATGCAAGGCCAAGAAGAATTGAGAAACAAAAGGCCTCTCAAAAATCCTGTTACACAATTTTGTTTTGTATCTGGTAAAACATTCCATAGTAGTGCATACAGGAACTCCTCGCTTAACCTTGTAGTTATATTCCTGAAAAATGCGACTTTAAGTGAAACGATGTTAAGCGAATCCAGTTTCCCCATAAAACTTAATGTAAATGAGGGGGTTAGGTTCTAGGGAAATTTTTTTTCACCATACAAAAGACCCCCCCCACCACACACACACACACACACACACACACACACACACAGCGTATACGTTTTAAACAAATAATTTAATACTGGTACACAGTGATGATGATTGTGAAGCTTGGTTGAGGTGGAGGACTCAGAGGGTGGGATATTTCCCAGGGAATGCCTTACAGTACTGCTAAATGCTGAACTAGCGATTGGCTGAGCCCTCAAGGGTTAACTCTCCTACTCTACAAGGCAGTAGGAAAGGAGGGAGGGCAGACAGACATATACCCTGTGTGTTTTGAGAAAGAGAGAGATGCACATTTCCCCTTTAAGTATGAAGAGTGGGGTCAGAAGTACACTATCTTGTTAATTAAATCAGCAAGCTGAGACCGGACTGTGATCCTTGTCACCCCATCTTCCATAGAACGGGGGAAGTGGTGTGCAGGAGCAGGGGGGAGGGGGACACCCTGATATTAGCCCCCCTCTTCTTCCCCTCCCTCCCCCCCAGCAAGCAGGAGTCTTGGGAAGCAGCTCCAAGGCAGAGGGCAGAAGCAGCACATAGCAGTGGGGGAAGGGACAGCTGAACTGCAGGCAATTGATAGCCTGCTGGGCAGCTGCTGCACAGGGAACTTGGGGGAGAGGGGAGCTGATGGGGGCTGCTGGTCCACCCTGGTTCCAACCACCTATCAGCTAGCTGCAACGGGCTGCTTTCTGCAAGCAGTGGACAAAGCAGGCGGCTGCTAAAGGAAGTTAGAAGGGAGCATTGCACAACTTTAAGAGTATGTTCCCTAATTGGTCAGCAATGTAACAACATTAACCGGGATGTGTAGAACTCTTGGCCTTGAGTACATTCCTAGTAACATGTTGCGAGACTGCAAACTTTAACTCAGTCCTTTGGATTTAAGGCAAACTATAGTAGTAAAGTGTAGTAAATGGAGTTTTGGGCAAGTAGCAGAGTGTGGTGGTGGTGTTTGTAGGTCACTTTTGAAAAGGGTATATATCTTTGCAATTACTTGACTTGGTAGGAATAGTCAAACCTGTATTGACCACTAGCTAGTATTAATTGGGAGTTGGGTCAGTGCTTTATATTAATGCTTCATCTGGAAATAAGCCAGCTATTGGTTCCCTGATAATCGGAAAGCTTCCAGTGATATATGGAATGTTGCCAATCTATATGCCATAATGAAGTCTATTGATAAAACTCTCTGATCATCATGTGTTCGGGCATTTAGTAGTATTAGGGAGGAAAATGAAAATCCCTAGTTGCAGCTAGCTAGTATCTTTGGTGAGATATTCAGGTGCCACAAGTACTCCTTTTTTCAGAAATCCAGATAACCTAAACCTCTTAGGTCCTGTAGCAGACTGGTAGTGTTTTTTCTAAATTTTTTGTTCCTACTTCTTGCTTTTTCTGGATGGGGGTGGGGGAAATGTCTGTGAACATATACATTATTCCACTTATTGCTAACCAGCTTCATTGGTTCTCTGAAATATATTTCCTGGCATAAGCTAATTTGGATACTGACATAATAATGCAAAAATCTGGAAATGCTAACTCCCCTCCCATATTGTATCCCTACAATTTTTGAGCATCATGCTTCAAAAGTTCTTTTAAATGGAAAACATTATTGGTATTGTTTTAATGCCCATAGGCTCCCAAGCAGGATCAGGGCCCTGTAGTGCTAGATGCTGTCCAAACAAAAAAATAGTCTTTCCCCTGGAGAGTTTACCATCTGAGTACAGGTTTTGTTTGTCTGTTGTGAAGATTAAGTTGCCTTTCTCACTCAAGTCTTGAATTCATGGAGCAGTACTGATAGGATTGTGGCATAAGGAATCTTAAATGTCCATCGTCTTTACCCCCCACCCCAATAACAATACACAAAACACCTTAGTCAGACATTCATCCAGACTGAGAACTCAGTTCACTTAAAAATACTTTCTTTATAATATGTAAATAGTTCTGTCCAAAATAAAATGAATTTAAGTGATTATAGTGCTGTGTGGTTGAATTCCTTTTCGTATATAGCCACAGAAGATTTACCACTCACGTAGTAGCAGAATTAGCTTCCTCATGCTGCCTCATCGGTGTGTGAAATTGAAGGACAACTTTTAGGGATGAAACAACACTTTGATCTCTCTCAATCCGTCCTGTCTTCTAAGGGTACTTCATTGACATCTGTCTCCAAGGAATTGTAACGGAACACAAAATAACTTAAGATACTTGAAATATTTTGTGTATCTAACAGCATGTCACCTATTTGAGTTGTGTTATAGCCTCTTCTCACATCTTCTGCCCTGAAGAGAGAGAAAAAACATGTCTTTTGTATATTCTGTGGGACACTTAGCGTACGTCAACTATTATAAGAATAGTATTAATCCCTTTCTCAGTCACTGCTGATCTGGGCTGAGTTTGAACCAGTGACCTGTCGTAGGGTGTATAGGCTCCATGTTCCATTGCCTATCCTCTTAGCCACCCTTTTCCCAGTCTACTATGCTTTCTTGTAAAACAATCATGCTGTAAAATGAAATCCTTAAATTTATAATGTTTGTGTTTTATGTTAGACTTATCCACATAATATTCATTTTTGCATGTAGTTTTGATGTTAAACAAAACTAATGCTATAGGCATTAATACATCAGCTTTAATATTCAGTGACCACATCCTCCATTAATAAAATGATGTAGTCTTAGATTACGTATTCATGTTTACAAGAACAAATAGCAAAATTGTGCCAGATGATGATGGTTGCAGTCTGGGAGTTGGAGCCAGCTGTAATTTTAGTGCACATAAAATTATTTCTGCACATGGATTGGAAAAAAAAAAAAAAAAGAGGGAACATTGGTCACCAGCCTCATTTTACTTCACATTCTGGACATTTTTTTTAATAGGATGAAAAACATAAAACCAGATAATTGTTTTGTTTGGGAGGAATTAGTATTACGAAAATCTGAGTGATAATGAACAACAAACTAAGTGAGATTGTGGTTTGTTATGTAAAACTTTTGAACTGCATATTTGAAGCATTGCAGGCATTAAGAGGGGCACTAGTTCTTATTTATGGCTCTGGTGAGCCAGAATCTGAAATACTATGTTTTGGTTCTAGCACCTCTGTGAAAGAAAGTTGTCAAACTTGAAGGAATTCATAGGAGAACAGTAAAAGTGATTACAATGCTGAAAACACGGATTGTTTTTGTTTTGTTTTTTAGGGTCTTTGCAGAAGTAGTAAATTCTTCTCAAGCTTGGAATGTTCAGGTGTAACATCACACTCTTCAAGTACCATAGACAATTAATGCAAAGGAGAAAGAAAATGGTTGCCTTGTGGGGTATAACTAAAAGTAATAGAGTGAAAGTAGTAATGCAAAATATGAAAGATGGTGACTGTCAAAATGAAATTCATGGCAATGAGCTCTAATAAGCTGTCAAATAGAGGAAGTTGTGGAAACCCTGTTGCTTGGGACTCTGAAACCTAGACTGCACAAAGCACTGTGGAGAACAATCCTGCATGGCCAGAAGGAAGGAGTAAATGATCAGTCTCTAATGTCTGACTGACTTTAATGGAATCCATTTGTAAATTGCCCATATGTAAAACACTAACCTTAAATCGGGGGGGGGGGGGGATTGTAGCCAAACAACTCTAATCAGGGTTCTGATTAAGGTTGATCAAGGCCTGGATCCATACAAAGAGTTGGGAGACTCCTGGACGCTTGCAACAGATGTATTTCTTTTCCCTGCCTAAAAACACCCTGAATATAACCTTTTAGCCCAGCCACTTTCTCTCATCCATCCCACACTGAACAGACTAATTCCTGAGGTCCCCAAGGATGGTCTCACCTTGATTCTGACTATTCAGCATGAAATGGAATTTAAAAACATTGCCTTTGATAGTCATGTCCTTGGATGCTGGTAGAATGGTCATTCTTTGTGCGGGTTATTTAACTGTCAGCCGGTCCATGCTCCCTCAGTCAAAGCAGTGTGTTCAGTATGATAACTTGATCATGAGGCTAAGCTGCTGATGCAGAAACCATGCGTCAGCTTTTGCTCCCTCTGCCACCCAGTCCTTTGCAGGTCATATAATACTATCATGTGGCCCGTGAGGGGATGGTGATGGTACACCTTTTAGCCTGACTGCAGCTCTAGGAGCTCAGCAGTTGTCTGGTACACCCTTTGTTTGCTGCTCCTTCTGCTTTCTCTGGGGATCAGAAGTTTACTTGACCTAAGGGGATGGTATTGGAGTGTGTTTCAGCTGTCCCTTCTCCTCTATCGAGCGGTAACTATAGCCTGTCCTGAGATAGCCACTTACTGCTGCCCTCTGCTGTGTCATTATCAGATGAGTGAAGGTCTGAACATTGGGCCTGGATCCCAAAAATCTAGTGTTTTAAACCTCCTGTGACTCTCATTAAATCAAAAGGTTTGGTAGTTACCCTTATGTTGTCTCAAAGTTTGTAAGTCTAATCATCTGTGAACACATTTACAAAACAATTAGTCTTCATTTAAAAATACTTAAGAAATCTGGGAACTCAAACTATAAACTCTGCCAAGGAAGTTAGAAACACAGTAGGGTTTTTATTTTAATTGCATTAATCAGTGTTTTTGTCTTGATTAATCAAAATGCCAATTTGCCTTCTTCTAGAAGAAGGACTCTGCATGTCTATAGTATGATCCAAATTTCATATTATTACTTTGGAGGTGGCAGAGTACATTTTCTTGAATAATTCCACATCGTCCAAAAGCAGAACTCATAGTGTCTAGAAATGATGGACTATCTTGTCAAAAGTAGTCATTGAGAGACTCCTGAGATCTGTATTATTTTGGAGGATTATACAAGAGACAAAAAGCATTTACTGTGCCCCTTTAGTAATCCTTTATTTACAGTAAAGGGTTAGAGTGTGAGACGCAAGCTTGAGGATAAATCTAATTTAATGCCTTTCACTTTGAGCACTGCATCTTTGTGGTGAAGGAACAGCTGGTGTATTATCTGTAGAGCTAGTAACAAGTAGCCTAATCATGGATTTTAAATTTGTTTAAAAAGTAAATTACCTAGGTAAACCCGAACAATCGAAAGGTGAGCTCTTCCGCAATACTAGCTTGGAGTACAGAGGTACTTCAATGTTGAAGGTTATTTTTAACCTAGGCAAGATAAACTCTGCTCATTTGTCACAATAGGTACTGCCTTTTAAAGACTTTAAAAGCTGTTTTGGTCTACTCATGGAAAGATGAAAGGCTATGAGATTTCTCTGGCATTTAGTGCCAGGCCTAGTCCTCTGTTCTTCCTCACTGCATAACAATCTGGGGAATTCTGTTTTACAGCGTCCAAAGTTCTCTGTTGGTTTGTGACTTTTGTCCATATTTTCCACTTGGCTAAATTAATAATTATCTATTTTTAAATAAAGTTTTTTGTTTTTTTTAAGACTTCTAGTTATTTTAAACCAGCTCAGTTATCCAAAATGAGATTTGTTGCCACATTCTTGTGTTAGCATTAAGGCTTTTTGTTTTGAGTTCTTGAGGGATAATTTATTGTAGGAAATCCATTTGGAGTTGGGAGTGGGTTCACCTAGAATGTTGCCTTTCTTCTTACAGCGTGTTTCATTTCACTGTAAAATAGCTTGACTTTGGCAATTTATGGAGCTTAAATCAGCTGTAGGCTTACTGAAACAATATCTTAATTGAAAATATTCAGTATTGTGACTTTTGCTCACATACATAAAAGTTGCATATTTTTATATCTGCCTTATTAAAATAGTTTCCTTTCAGAAACCAAATGAATTGTCTGACACTGATGATAAAATGACTTTGTGTACACTTGTTTCTTGCCCATTTGTGTGCTAGAATGTTGTGTATAAAACCAAACTGACTGTCGTATAACCATAATGAAAAAACTATCTAGAAACAGCATATTTAAACTCTCACAGTCCCATGTGAGCCAAGGGTTAGGGAATCTCAATACTGTTGTGAAAGGATTCCATGAAGTTGGGAATCCGAGTATTTATAGAGTAAATACAAGTGTTTCTAAAATGTATATTAACATTAACACAGTGGCTTATTCATCTTTTGAGCTCTTTTTCCTTGAGAACAGTTTGATTCTAGAGAATCATTTGAATAGGGTCAGACCCTCTATGCACTATTGGCTAATCACTAAGTCTAAGTAAACTGACTTGGTGGGTGTACATTATTCCTTAAGACTTGAAACACACTCCTGAGCTTAATCTGGTCCTTAAAATGAATGTAATTACTTCTTTTAAAAAGAAATTTGTGTGTAGTTATTGTGTATCTAGATTGCCTTTATGGGAAATAATCCTCAAGGAAACTTCTGAAGAAGTTGGTATTGTCAAGATTTGGTTCCCTCCTTCTCTTTCTCCTGGGTTCTTGCCCTTGGAGCATTAATCAGTTCAGGTGTTTGAAGTCTGAGTGGTAAATCCATTCCTGGAGGTGAGGGGCAGGGCTGAGCTAAGCAGGGAAGACTTGGTGTAAAAGTCATTTGCTAGGTGAACTTGAGCCACAAATAGATGCAGCTAACAGGAAAGTTTAGGAGGGAGAAGCTCCAGCTGCAGACTCAGTGCTTGGACATAGTAGGAATTGGTGAGCAGTGCTTTTGGTCTGTCTGAATTTTGTTTGACGGTTGGTTTATTTGTTCTCTGTATAGACTGCATAACTGGGTTGTGGGTCCCTAAGTCAGCCCTGGAAGACTTGATGAGTGTCTTGCTAAAGGCAGTGAGGCAGAAGACAGCTAATGCACCAATTCTTAAAAAGAGTAAATGGTATGACCCAGGTATTTATAGGCCTGGCAGCCTGATATTGATCCTGGGCAAGATAATAGAGCAGCTGATACAGGACTTGATTAATAAAGAACTCAAAGAGAGTAATGTAATTAATGCAAATCAATATTGGTTTATGGAAAATAGATCCTGTTAGACTAACTTTGATATCTTTTTGGATGAGTTTACAGGTAATCGTGTGTTAACCTAGTGTGCTTAAAATTCTGTAAGGCATTTGACTTGGTACTGCACAACATTTTGTTTAAACTAGAATGATGTAAAATTAACATGGGACATAAATGGATTAAAAACCAGTGAAGTGATACATCTCAAAATGTAATTTGTAAACAGGGAATAATCATGGAGCAGATATGTTCCAGTGGGGTCTTGAAGAGATTGGTTCTTGTTGCTACACTATTTAATATTTTAATCAATTACCTGGAAGCAAACATAAAATCATTACTGATACTTTGCAGATGACACAAGTTGGGGGAGGTAAATGATGAAGAGGGCAGGTCACTGATTCAGAGTGATCTGGATCACTTACTAAAGTAGGTGCAAAGAATGTGTTTTTTAATACAGCTAAATATATACATTTGTGAACAAAGAATGTAGGCGATACTTACAGGTTGCAGGACTCTATCCTGAAGGAGTGACTTTGGAAAAAGATTGGGAGTTTGTGGTGGATAATCAGCTGAACCTAAGCTCCCAAGGTGACACTGGCCAAAAGAGCTAATCCGATCTTGGAATGCATAAACGGAGGAATCTCAAGTAGGATCAGAGGTTATTTTAGCTCTGTATTTGGCACTGGTGCGATTGCTGCTGAAATTCTGCGTCCAGTACTGGTGCCCATAGTTTAAGAAGGATGTTGATAAATTGGAGAGGATTCGGAGAAGATCCAGGAAAACTATTAAAGGGTTAGAAAATAGGCCTTTTAGTGATAGATCCCAGTCTATTTAGCTTAACAAAGAAAAGTTTATAGTGTGACTTGATTACAACCTGTAAGTATAAATGAGGCACAGATATTTGATGATGGGCTTTTATATCTAGCAGAAAAAAAAATACATGTCTGGAAGTTGAAGCTAGACAAATTCAGACTGGAAATAAAGCATAAATTTATAATGGTAAGAGTAATTAACCACTGGAACAGTTTACCAAGGGTCATGGTGGATTCTCAGTCTCTGACCATTTTTAAATCAAGATCGGACTTTTTTTCTAAAAGATATGCTTTTAGGAATCATTTGGGGAAGTTTTATGGCCTGTGTTGTATTGAAGATCAAACTGGATGACTGCAGTTGTCCCTTCTGGCCTTGGAATCTATAAATCTTTTTTTTTTTTTTTTTTTAAAGACTTTGCATTTATCAGATCATTTGTCTCAAAACGATTTAGTTGTCTTATAGTAGATATTTATTGCACCTTTTTGGAATGACTCCTTAAGCCAAGTATTTTGAGTTTCTTTCTAACTGTTTGTTTTATACAGTAAAAGTTCTTTTATCCGGCACTTCACCAACCGGTAAGCTCTATAAACCAGCATTTCTGATCTTTACTGAAAGTCTGGTTGATAGTGCAGGGCTGGGGCGTGGGAGGGGCTGTGGGGCACAGGCTCTGGGAGAATACTTGGGGCAGGAGGTTGGGGCGTGGCAGGGGGCTTAGGGTGCTGGATTGGGAGGGAGGGTGCTCACCTCCGGTGGCTCCCCACAAGCAGCTCCCTATCCCTGCTGTTGCTGGCAGAGGTGCAGGCAGGCGGCTCTCTGCAGGCACGCTGCCTCTGTCCCTCCCCTCCCCGAGCAATAACTCTGTGGCTCCCAGCCCATTGGCCAGGAACCGTGGGCAATGGGAGCTGCAGGGGGCGGCGCCTGCAGATGGAAGAAGGTGCCTGCTTGCAGAGTTGCTTGGCCGCGCCTCCGCCAGGAGCAGCAGGGATGGGGAGCAGTCTCCATACCCCATTCCCCTGTCCCAAGCCTCCTCCTGAACCCTTTTTATTTTTGTTCATGCACTTATTCCAGTTCTGTGGAGAATGGGATTATTTATTTGTATTACTATATTGCCTAGAAACCCCAGGACCTCATTGTGCCTAGTCTCTGTACAAACACAGAATAAAAAGATCTCTTCTTTCCCTGCAAATTTTGTTCTATACATCATAAAATTATTGATGTTGTGTCGATTTCTAATTTTCGCTTCTAAATAATGTGGCTGCCATCACCTGCGTTGGGAAAATATTTCACATCCTTCTGTGTGGCAGGGTTAACAAGGAATCTAGGAAATGCAATGGGCACCTGAAATAAATTTTAGACACTTGATATTTCTCTCAAAATTCTCAAAGGAATATCTGATAATACTATCATATGAACATAAACAAAACCTCCCTTTGAGGAATACTCTGTCCCATCGGCTAATTGTCAGTGGTCTTGTTAAGTTAACCAAAATAAATAAACCCATTTGCAGTTAAAGTTCCAGATTAAAATAGCTTGTTAGGAGAGGATTGTGATGTGTTCACCATCCTTTGCTTTGTTTTGTAGAATTTAATTTACAATACATACAATAAAGACAGGCTATTTAGACTTCCTGGAAATGCATCCATTCTACTTGCACACAAGATTAAGGAATCTTTCTCTATATGTGGTCATTTTTTGGGGTCATGTGCACTTTGCCGATGACATACTTAGACTTTTCATGTTATAAAGGGCTTTTTAATAGAAATTTCAGAAATTTTCAACTAGGACTTTGTATTATTCTCCATATGCTCCATACTAATAACAATAAATAAAACACAGATCCAATTCAATAAAAGTTAAAGGAAAAGAGCTTGGTTATGAAAGTAGGGATCAACCATGTGAGTGTTTCAGTTTCTCCTTTTCTAATGGCTTCTCTTTAGCTGCCTACAACTAAGCTTTCAGTCACACAAACATAAAGCATCAGATATTAGAACGTACCCAGGATTCTATAGGTTTAAGTCGTGTTTGTGTTATAGAAAGTTGTGATGTATGGAGCATTAAGGCCATAACTAAATGCTTATCAGGAAATAAAATTAGCATTTTGTACTCTGAAGTGTAGATCTTCTTCTTCTTTGTACTATATCTGCTTGTATTAGTGATGGCAGTTTGTGCTATGTTTTACTCTTTTTCTAGCCCTGCTAAGAGAGTGAGTAGAATTCTTTCTTGTGCGTTAACAGAACTGTTTCAGTCGGTTATGACTGCAGGACCCCATTGAAGGTATAGAGTTGCACGGGTATTAATGACAGCAACATTTTGCCTGCAGAAGCTTTCGCTGATGATGTGCCAGAAGGAGAGAATCCTGCTTGACATGCTGACAATTAGGAAAGAACCTGCAAACATATTTTTGATTGTAAATTTGAGCAAATTTGATAAGGAAAGAGAGACACAAAACATGTCCGATTAGTCATCTCTTAGCCAAGTTTACATTGTTCTGAAAAGCGATAAAAATATTTGAAGGATACAAACTAAGGATGGAGGTTTAAGTTGGGTGGTTTTTAAAGAGTACTGGGATGAAATTAAGAGAAGCCCCCAGGTCCAAAAAAAATCTTCCTTATAGTGAGAATTTTAGGCCACAGAATAAAAATTGGAGTGGTGGAAACATTGTGGCTTGGAACACTTAAAACTAGGCTAGACAAAACATGAGCGTATTTAACACTATATTTATTATTGTGTTGGTGCCCAAAATGTGGTAGTCACTATAGAAATGTATAGGAGGAGACAATCCCTGACCCAAAGAGATTAAAATCTATATGGGGTGGGGGGGAGATGAAGTAATGGTGTACAAGAAACAGCATTCAGAGTGACTACTGGCATGGCTTACTAATGTCATCTGAAAGTTCTAGCATGCTTAAACTCTAGGGACTGGAGTGACATAACTTTGACACCGTAGCTATGCTGCTCTATTCCTATCATTTAGATGCAGCCTACAGCGACCTTTCTCTCTCTCTCTCCTCTCCCCCGCCCCCCGGCCGTGGAAACACCACCCCTCTGAGTGATGGTAGCTAGGTAGATGGAAGCATTCTTCTGTCGACCTAGTTGCGTCTACACTGGGGGTTAGCTTGGCATAGTTATGCAGCTCAAGGGTATGAATATTTCTCACCCCGAGCACTGTAACTATGTTGACAAATTTTAAGTGTAGACCAGGCCTTAGACAATAATTTTCTGATTGTTTTCTTTGTAGGTATACCACATTCTGTACAGCTACAGAGTAGAGCTGCAATAGAAGAACAGAAATGGATTTTTGAGAGCCCCACCCTTACTGCTCTCATAAATTTTGCCTGAAACCTCTTCTCTCTCTCTCCCCCGACTCTCTTCCCTGGTATTGTGAAAAGAGGATTGGTTTTTATAAAGTTTCTAATTATGCCTTGCAACAGGACCACAAATGTACCCACTGAACTTCCCACCATGCCTTTCTACATGCATCCGTACAAAGATGGTTGGAAGCCACCATGAATTTAACATGTATACAGCTTTGCACCACTGTGGGGACGAGGGAAATCAGTTCAACTTTTTCCAAAAGGTCGTTGGGCCTCCTGAAACCACAGTCTGCAGAATGGGCTGCTTTCACAGCTCCAGATTGCTTCTCTGAGGACACTTGTTCCAACTCACTGACTGTACTCCCTTACAATGAGCTGTTAACCTCTTCTGTTTCTAGTTTACGTCTTTCCCTGTGGTTTTTGTTAGCACTGAATTATGTTTGGTTGGTCTATGAATTAAGATTGGAAACTTCTGATTTATATTTTTAATTACAGATTAACTTGCTGTAGGAAAAAAACAAACCATGTTCATAATGTTTGTTTGTTAGTTGATGCCAAAATTTTTAAGGATAAAGATTAAACTGTGGAAACACTTCCGAGGAATTATTATTTCATCAACAAGGACAATGTGAAAATCCCCTTCCTCCCCCACTATTTTTCAGAGCTGTACTGGGGTTATGATTGTCTAAAATGTGTTTTCAGTAATTAACTGAATTAGTTGGTGTATTGTTCTTACCTGCCCAATTTAATCAATTTTGAAAATATTTTTCTTTGCAGTACAATTCGCTGTTCCAGATGTGCGATTGTATTCACTGAAAGAGGCTTGCATGTTACAGTATGAATGATACTTTGGTAACTTTTTTCCGCTTTATCGTGACTGATAGTTAAAAAGCTGTTCAGTTTCTTTCATTGTGTAATTTATGCAATATAATTTGAAACTGTGGTCTATATTTGCAATACAGAAGTATATAAGAGGAAGATCAAGTTTCTGAATGTGTGTATTTGAAAGCTTATCCACTCTCCTGTATTTGGATGGAATTCAACTTTCTTAGTGCTTTTTTTTTTTATTTTAATGTCTCTTTCCTTGCTCTGAATACATAGGTGCAATTCTAAATTCAAGTTATTGAAGTAGTCTTTTAATTATTTATAGTTGGCTCTTATATTTTGTGAATTATAGTAAGCTTAAAGCTGATCCTGAACACTATTGCCGTCCTGCAATTTGTTATACCTGAAATTCATCAGATCTGTTTTTGGTATGTTGAACTGTTTTTTGTTTTTTTTAAAAAAGTTGATTGCGCTGTATGCTGTGGAAGGATAGAAGTCTGGTCTGGCAGTCTGAACTGTTTTTCCTGAAGGTGGGATTTTCAGAAGTACAGTACTCAGCATTGGCCTCACTCTGTTCCTGTTGGAAATCAGTAGAAATATTGCCATGTACTTATCTGATTATTTGAGAACCTGTGATTATTTATCACGGTCCTCTGTTTTGCTTTATTGAAAGTGGGGTTTTTTTAGTTCTACATTTAGGGCTGGTTTCCCCCCCCCCCCCATAGGTTTTGTTCTTTATGGGCATGAAAAGCTTTGGATTTAGGTTTGTCTTGCTCAATTACATCCCAATTCTGCTAACACTTGTGTCTTCAACTTCAGATACATGCATCTGTGTTTGTAGGATTGTGGTCTCTGTCCCTTTAGTCATATTTCCAAGGCAGCAACTAGAACTCTGGGAAGGAGTTACTGTTGAATATTTTCATATAACCATGCCACCATGCCTGTTTCTTAAGTATGTGAAACATTTGGATGGGGATGAGGAAAGTTTCAACTTCAGCTGAAATTAGATCATTACATACCATCAAAGCGTGTTCATCCAGTAGTTTATATGCTCTTGAGTATATGTTGTTGTTCAATTTTGTGCTTTAGGACAATTTAAGTGATACAGATTTAATCAAGTAGTTAACAGGTAATCTGTATCTTTTCAGTAAATGCTTTCTTTGCACTAAATGGATTTCCACCACCATTTTCTTCCTCCTTGTTGTTAAATGAAGATGGAAATGAGAGGTAATTGTAAGGCACTATATTTCAAGAAATACCAGTCCCTTGAAGGTGTCTGTATAATGGTGGTGAAGGAGAAAATCAGTCAAGTACAAACAGTGTAGCTTTTATTGCACTCAGCGAGCGATAATAAACCTTTGTACTTCAATAAGACTTTTTTAATGTTTGCTTTTTAAAAGGAGTCAGGGATGGTAGGCCAAATACTTTCCTCACCTTGTGGACTTCTAATGTAGGAATGATTCACATCAGGTAGTCCTCTTTAAAAATTAAAAAAAATCTTCCAAGTGCTGAATTGGTTTTAAAAAAAGAATTCTAGGCTTGTTTATATGCACACTATATCGTACATATATGCAAGTTCATATGACATACTTCACTTGCCACAAATAGGAACAACTAATATCCTGGGTGACTTACTGAATTTTTAAGATTGTGTCATAAAGGAATACCTAGTGATCGTTAAAATGCTAACTTCTATAAAGAAAAGTTCTATTCTTAAGCTACATAAGTAGTAATCCATGTCTCCTGTCAATGGGGACAAAAGTACAGATATGCCATACAAATGTCAACAAAATAACTTTTTATAAACATAAAGCAAGAAGGCTATACCATCCATTTGGATGCAGACCCTAGTCATGGAAGTTCACTTGCTTCCTCTGGAGTAGATTACAGCAATATCCTATCTGTCAGCCTAGAGGGGAAAAAAATCATAAACTTCTGTAGCTCATTTCCTAAGTGGAAAAAACAAAATAACTTATTGTTGCACAATGCTGCAACCTGCGTTGGTTCCTTGTGCATTACCAGATCCAAATCTAAGTTCTAGTTCTGATTTACAAAGGATACACTGGGAAACCTGAACAGCAGTTATAACCATTGGCCATTTTGTTAATCCAAAGCAGACAGGGACTTGAGTGTGTAGGAGACAGAGACTTGAGACTTCAAAGGAGTCTTTCTTTGGGTCATATTCTAAGACACTGCTTTTTCTCGTAGTATTATCCAGCATACCAGAACCAAACATAACTTTATGGCATTAAAATTTGGGGACTAATTACAACCAGACTAGGGTGGGAAAACTAACTTCCCTGATCTCTCCTGCCCCCCCCCCCACATTGTCATCTTTATTTTGTGTACAGTGTAGGAGTACTGTATACTTTTGTATAACAATTCCCATAGATTAGGATACTTTTGATTGAGGTATATTTGTGAGACCAGCATATGTTTTGATGGAGGTAAATGTCAGGCTTCATTACAGTGAAGGTGTGAGGTTGATTATGTAGAAGTCCGATTCTGATAGTATTGTCCTTTTTTTTATCACTTGAACATATCACTGAGCACAAAATACATTTTAAATATGGAGCCTGATATTTTCAGAATTGGACTTCCAATTGATGGGAAATAGGTGTCTAGATGTAGGGTCTTTTGAAAACATCCGTTTGAGGCTTGCACTGTAACATGGTTCTTGAGTAACTTGTTGGCTTCTGTGTATAGAGAGAGAGAGAGTCAAATACTAATTTTAAAGTAATTCTGTGATACTGAAGACTTAAAATTTCATTTCAGTTGTGGATATGGAATAATCATGAAAATGTCCAGAAGGAATTTGTGTAAGCTTTGCCTGTATATTTCTAAACTCTCAGAATAACTGTCCTAACTAAAAATAGCATTGCTACTTTTGGATATTATTTTTTATTTGAGATAGCTAAATGATGGACTGCCAACCAGCCAAGCACCATCCTGTTTTACTATTAATTTACTCTGTTTAATTTTCCTTGGTTCTAGTGTGTGGCAGGCTGAGTTTATATTTGTCTGCCTGATCTTAAAGTAACACATTCTTTTTTTATTATTATTATAATAAACCTGAGCATATATTTAGCGTCCTTTAAAACACCTTGGTTTTACAGTTACCTTTTAGTTCAGATAAGGTAGTCCAGAGCTTATTTGCTAGGTAAAGCAGTAGTAGCTTACTAATTATATATTAAAGTATTAATTTAACTACATATTTCTACAAGATTTTGCAATTATAATTTACATTTAAAGTATAGTTGAGTTCTACCAAAACTTTATATAACCGTAAAATGGCTAAAGTAAGAATAACAGATAAGTAAGGTTTTGGGTGTTTTGTTTGATTGATTGGGGTTTTTTGTGGTATCCTATTTCCATTGTGGATGAAACCTTTCCTTTAAACTGTGGTATGTGTATGTATGTACTGAGTCCCTACTGAAAGGGGCAAGAGGGGAGAGGGAAAGTCCTTAAGGTACTACTCAAGCCAAGATATGCCCGTTCAATGTTTAAGTGGAATTCTGCAATGCATGTTGTGTTGTAGCACCTGGGTGTTCATAATGCAGTAAAATTGTTACTTAAGTGCATGCTCAAATTCTAAGCACCGCTGAAAATGTTGGGGATGGAAAGGAAATAAGGCGTTCTACAAGCAGTTGGATGGAAAATTTTCCTCAGCTGGCTGTTGTGATCTGTCATGAAGTGAGCTGTAGCTCACGAAAGCTTATGCTCAAATAAATTTGTTAGTCTCTAAGGTGCCACAAGTACTACTTTTTGCGAATACAAACTAACACGGCTGCTACTCTGAAACTTCCATAGAGGAGTTACAAATTGGTGGAGAAGCTGGAGAGGCATTTCAAGTACACTGAACTAAAGTTGTCAGGGAGAAATGATGGGGTTTTTTTTTAAGGTGATTTGTTAAAGGAGCACTAGAGGTGACAAAGATCATGCTTCAGGTCATAAACCAACTACTAATTACTTCAGGTTATGAAGAAACTTCTCATGTGGGCTTTTTGTTACCTCACTTTCCATTATGGGAATCTATAACCTTTCTTTGAACCAAATGAAAGACTGTTGCTAGAATGTACAGTTGGCCTGATTAGTCTGGTAGTCTTATGCTCTTTATTCCTAAAAATTGCAATGTAAGAGGAATAAGTGGTGGTGGGATTAAAAAAAAAGCTTTACATTTTTCTGGCTTGTGAAGTGGGCAGAGCCTAGACAATTAAAGTTGTCTTGAAGGCTGAAAAGACGTCCTTTGCTGAATGAGACAAGAAGGAACTGAGCAGAAATTGACCTCATTTCCAAAGTCTTTGGAAACTGGGGACTGCAAAAAGGTGAAGACTTGTGGCTAAACTGGAGCTGACCTTCAAGGACCCGTAAGAAGACTGCTAGGAAAGCTGAACTGTAGATGCAAGTACTGTACTACCTGTTGTCACTGTCAGTTGAGGTGAATGATAGACATCATTTGTTATTGGAGACTTGCAGGCTAGACGGATAAGGATTCTGATGATGACGCCAATATACAAAAGAAAGCAAATAAAGATTGCTAATAAGTGAGTGCTGCTGGTCATAAGACTTTCAGAGTCATTGGGAGTTCTTGTGTTCTTGAGAAGTGGCCTGCTTAAGAGAACAGTGTAACAATCAAACAAACAGTTTTTGGTGAAAGTCGGCGCCATCTATGTGAGCAGAGCCATGTGCCAGACTAAAAGCTGTTGTGGGAAGTAAAAAGCAATATTACAGAAAAATCAACATAATTGCTTCTCTTGTCAATTAAATCTTTTAGGTTTTAGAAAACTAGAAAATCGCTAATGCTCAAAATCTGATTGTATTGCATAAAAATTAGTGTCTTTAGGTCTCAAATTTACTTTTGGGGAAATAATTGCACTTTTCCAAAAGGAAAAAAAAAAACACAAAGCATTTTCTTGTATGATGGGACAGAATATCTCCTAAAGCAATTGGATGTTTAAAGTCATTCCTTTTTTCCAGAAAAATTATTCTTCAAGTTGAAGCTTGGCATAAATGGTCTTGCATTCATGAGAGGGTTTTTTACATAACTTGAACTTAAAAGTAATAAGATGCATGGATTCATCAAGGGCAAGTCATGCCTGACTAATCTAATTGCCTTCTATGACGAGATAACTGGCTCTGTGGATGAGGGGAAAGCAGTGGATGTGTTGTTCCTTGACTTTAGCAAAGCTTTTGACATGGTCTCCCACAGTATTCTTGCCAGTAAGTTAAAGAAGTATGGGCTGAATGAATGGACCATAAGGTGGACAGAAAGCTGGCTAGATTGTCGGGCTGAATGGGTAGTTATCAATGGCTCCATGACTAGTTGGCAGCTGGTATCAAGTGGAGTGCTCAAAGGGTCGGTCCTGGGGCCGGTTTTGTTCAATATCTTCATCAACAATGTGGAGGATGGTGTGGATTGCACCCTCAGCAAGTTTGCAGATGACGCTAAACTGGGAGGAGAGGTAGATATGCTGGAGGGTAGGGATAGGCTACAGAGGGCCCTAGACAAATTAGAGGATCGGGCCAAAATTAAATTTGATGAGGTTCAACAAGGACAAGTGCAGAGTCCTGCACGTAGGAAGGAAGAATCCCATGCACCACTACAGACTAGGGACCGAATGGCTAGGCAGCAGTTCTGCAGAAAAGGACCTAGGGGTTACAGTGGACGAGAAGCTGGATATGGGTCAACAGTGTGCCCTTGTTGACAAGAAGGCCAATGGCATTTTGGGCTGTATAGGTAGGAGCACTGGCAGAAGATCAAAGGACGTGATCGTTCCCCTCTATTCGACATTGGTGAGGCCTCATCTGGAGTAGTGTGTCCAGTTTTGGGCCCCACGCTACAAGAAGGATGTGGAAAAATTGGAAAGCGTCCAGCGGAGGGCAACAAAATTGATTAGGGGACTGGAACACATGACTTATGAGGAGAGGCTGAGGGAACTGGGATTATTTAGTCTGCGGAAGAGAAGAATGAGGAGGGATTTGATAGCTGCTTTCAACTACCTGAAAGGGGGTTCCAAAGAGGATGGATCTAGACTGTTCTCAGTGATAGCAGATGACAGAATGAGGAGTAATGGTCTCAAGTTGCAGTGGGGGAGGTTTAGGTTGGATATTAAGGAAAACTTTTTCACTAGGAGGGTGGTGAAACACTGGAATGCGTTACCTAGGGAGGTGGTGGAATCTCCTTCCTTAGAAGTTTTTAAGGTCAGGCTTGACAAAGCCCTGGCTGGGATGATTTAGTTGGGGATTGGTCCTGCTTTGGTCCCAGGGGGTTGGACTAGATGACCTCCTGAGGTCCCTTCCAACCCTGATATTCCAGGATTCTGTGCTTTTTTTTTTTTTTTTTTTGCACTTCTACATTTCTAGAAATGAAATGACTATTGCACCAAAATACCTACAGTATTAACTGGGAATGGTAGATAATGCTTAGGCAAAGAGAGAGAGTCAGTGTAAGGTTTTTTTTACTGTGTGATGGGATCCCCAGGGTGCAACCTGGGACTGGGTGGTCGCTGTGCTCCCTGAACTCTCCCTAGCCTAGGCTGTCTCTTACAATGCCTTGCTAGTGATGAGCAGCAAATCCCTGCAGGCGCATTTGTGCGAGTGATCACAGCATGTGGAGAACCAACACCCAGCTAGATTGCATGAATTCTCCCAGAGCTATTCATGAATAACACAGAGAAAGGCACCAGAGCCAAATCCCTCCAGTTCCCAGCACTATACCTCGGGAATTATACTGTCTTGTACTGTTCAAGATGAGCAATGCAGATTTATTAATTGGTTCACCTCTTCATCAATGGAAAGTGGACATACCCCAGCCTTTGCAAAACCTGACCAGATTTGTCACACACTTCATATAAACTCACTGGTAGAGATTAAAGGTTAAACAAATTTGACTACAGAAGGTAGATGTTAAGAGATATCAAGTGATAGGCAAAAAGTCAGTTAGTAGCCAAAAGAAAATATAACCACACAGTCTAAACTCTCAACCCTATTAGACTGGGCAACATCTAGATTAAGCAATTTTTCTCATCCCACTGGATATTGCAGTCCATAGTATACAGATTTCACCCTTGAAATCTGGGCCAGTTCGCTGAGCTGGAGTCTTCAGAGTGTCCTTGTTGCTTGCAGCGTAGGTGGGTGAAGAAGAAAGGCCCAGCATAGGCCCCTTGTCTTCGGTTTTATACCCTCAGTCCATGTGCTTGGGAAACCACAAATCCAGGCACTTCTGGGTACATTGCTGAGTCTCCAGGCAAGGTTGAGAAATTCCCTTGGTGTGTCCTCATACAGATGAGTCATTGCATTGTAGTTCCCTTGCTGGACAATGGTGGTTGATGATGGGTTGATTGACACCCCGCCTGGGCGTTGGCTATTTTCCTTTGTTTCCTCTTGGGAGCTAATATCTGACTGATTCCCCAACTTACAGCATGTTTTAGTGACCACCATACAACACAATTCTCATAACTTCATATGCATTAATGATAGATATAGATATAGATGATATATATAGATAGATAGATATAATCTGTGTGTGTCTATAAATATAAATAAATATGGGTAGAGAAATGACTTTCAGCAGATCATGACCTTTCCCCTGACACCTTAAAAGGCATGCTTTATATGTAAGATCACAATTATATAAAAATGAGGAATATGGGGGTTACAGGGTTCTCCCCCACGGTACAGAATGTCACTCACTGTGCATACATTTTCGTATATAACTTAAAAAATAGGAGAGCATTATCCTTTAAAAGTATATATTGATTTGACAGCACCTCACAAGAAGAAGACTTTGCCTCTTGTCCAAATGGGTTAACCAAATAGTAGAATAACAGGTTTCAGAGTAGCAGCCGTGTTAGTCTGTATTCGCAAAAAAGAAAAGGAGTACTTGTGGCACCTTAGAGACTAACAAATTTATTAGAGCATAAGCTTTCATGAGCTACAGCTCACTTCATCGGATGCTTATGCTCAAATAAATTTGTTAGTCTCTAAGGTGCCACAAGTACTCCTTTTCTTTTTTTTTCTAAATAGTAGAGTGGAGTTACACTAATAGTGCATGTGGCTACTCGGCAAAGCCTAGCGCATAGCACAGTGGGGAACGCTTTTTTTAAAAAGCATAAGTAAAACCCATGTCCGACTTGCTTTGTGTAGGCTTCTGTGATATGGGAGCCCTCAGGGTCCTGTTGCTTGCCCTAGTTTCCCATATTTAAAAACAGGTAATGTATGTCTGAGTAGGTGGAGCTTTATATCCAGAAGAGTAGTTCCCTCAAGGATTGAGAGCATAGGAAGCTGAAGGGGCTGGAGCCAGTCATGGCAGTTGGAACAGGTAGGTGGCTGCTTCTCTAAAGAACAGCATCTCTCCACTTTCCGGGAAGTTTGTTTGTTTTTTAACTCTGTGAATTTTTAGGGTCTTTTTTTGGGAGGGATTTATTTGGTATTTACTTGGTTGTTAAACTGACCTCTCTTTCCCCTGCTGCCCCAAAAAAGGTGTTTGTTGTCCTGTAAATAGATTATCTCTTGGTGTGTTTTGAATGTGGTTCTGGAACTGGGTCCTATCATGACAAAGTGGGTCTTGAGAGGTATGACTTGGTAGACCAGCTTAGAAAAAGTGTATAGTGAGATTTGTGGGGAGAGAAAGTACTGATGGTAACTTGATGAGTGGACAGATGGAGTCTGAGGTGCCATTAGAGAAATAAAGGTGTGAGGGACTTTCAGACCCCCCCTCCCCCCGTCTCTTGAATCTCACTCATACTGTAGTAAACCAGAAGTATCTCCACCAAAGTCAATGTTAGATTAGAGTCAACCTGGTAAAGTATGAGTCAGATCATAAAGCTCAAGGTAAACTAAGAATAGAGTAATGCAGCTATTCAATGCCATGAAGATGGGGTAAGAAGTTAACACTTGACATAGAGGAGGAGGAGCTAGTGGAGTGATTGAGGCTTAAAAAAAAAAAAAAACACTCACCATCCTGATTTTTCTGTATGTCACAGAAGTTGCCTTGAAAAAACACTTCTGAAGACAAGTTTTATGTATGTATGTTTAGAGTTACCTTTTGTTTCAGTAGTTTTGTCTGCATTATATTCTGAACAATTCTTGGGCTGCTGTGAAAAAAATACACATGTAAAACATAAATGTAGTTTATAACATATGTCCTTCCATGAGACTTTCGGCTAAGCCAAGTAAAAGTTTTAACGTAATATAACAGATGGTGAAAAAATTTCCATTGGAACTTTGACTGAAGATGGTTTTTTGACTACATGGAACTCTTGTGGAAAAATTTACAACGACAAAAACTAAAATTTTTCCTGTCAGTTTTTTGTAGAGAAAAATACTTTTTTCCAACCATCTCTGGAAAGTAAAAACATTAACATAGAGTATACCGTTTACTCTATAAAATGCATCCGATGAAGTGAGCTGTAGCTCACGAAAGCTTATGCTCTAATAAATTTGTTAGTCTCTAAGGTGCCACAGGTACTGCTTTTTTTCTATAAACTGAGAATCCATTCTTAAATCTGTTCTGTTGTACCTGGATATTTAAATACACTTGCATTATTATTTTTTCTTAGAATTACTCTCCTAATGCTTTTGGTGCACGTACAGAATCTCTGAATATACAATATATAACGCAAATTCTCTGAAACATGGAACCTCCCAAAACCTTGCAGCTCAAAAATATGGCTCTTTTTTACCCACACTCAACCTCCTGCTCCCAGACTTTAAAGCATGATCTGAATGCCAACTGGTTCTGGTGAACAGAAAGGGGAAGCAAAGGCTACTGGCAATGACCCCTGCCTTGAATATATTGTCTCCTGCTTCTTCACTATTAATGTAGGAAACTGTTCATGCAAATGTCTTGTCTGATCAACAGTTGTAATATAGACTTTTTACACTACAATTATATAAAATTGCACAAAGAAACAAATACCCCCACTTCCTTTACTGTTTTTTCCTAGGTTTCAGAGTAGCAGCCGTGTTAGTCTGTATTCGCAAAAAGAAAAGGAGTACTTGTGGCACCTTAGAGACTAACAAATTTATTAGTGCATAAGCTTTCATGAGCTACAGCTCAGTTCATCGGATGCATTTGGTGGAAAAAACAGAGGAGAGATTTACATACACACACACACACACACACACAGAGAACATGAAACAATGGGTTTATCATACACACTGTAAGGAGAGTGATCACTTAAGATAAGCCATCACCAACAGCAGGGGGGGGGGGAGGAGGAAAACCTTTCATGGTGACAAGCAGGTAGGCTAATTCCAGCAGTTAACAAGAATATCAGAGGAACAGTGGGGGGTGGGGTGGGAGGGAGAAATACCATGGGGAAATAGTTTTACTTTGTGTAATGACTCATCCATTCCCAGTCTCTATTCAAGCCTAAGTTAAT